>NW_026652276.1:233831323-234031493 GCF_009828535.3 Hylobates moloch | reverse complement strand
GGTGGTTCACCAGTCAGAGTGGTACTTATGGTGGTCAGGTGAGAGATGGAGGATTAGCTGAAATCCAACCTGCAGTGGGCCCAGATAATCCACAGACACACGTATCATTATTTCCCCAGTTCCTGAACGTGTAACTGGGACAGACATATCTGGCAACTGTCAGAGTCTCCACATTAGTTCTCTAGCCAAAAGGGTGAGGCCCATTATAGGAAAGGCTAAGTAGAAGACACTGGAATTTTCTTTCCCTACCAAGCTAGTATACCAGAAGCAATTCCTGCGGGGGGATTGCTAAGTTGAGTGTTACCATCAAAGATGCAGTGTGGTGATCCCTATCACACCTCCATTTAACTCACCTGTTCAGCATGTACAGCAGTTGGATGAATCATGGGGAGTTTCTGCAGATTATCATAAACACAATTAGGTGGTGATTCCAATTCCAGGTGCTGTTTCAGAGGTAGCATCTTTCCCGAAGGAAGTCAGCACAGTGCCTGGCATTTGGTATGCAGAATGTTTTCTTTCCTTCATATTATTTTAGAAGGACAAACCAGAAGCAGTTTGCTTTCATCCGTCAGGGCCAGTAATACAACTTCACAATCTTGCTTAGGGCAGTACCAATTATCCTGCTCTCGGTAACATGTAGTTTCCAAAATCTTAATTGACTTTACATTTCACGAAACATCACACTAGTCCACAAATTAGCCAGCTTGGATCTGATAAGCAGCGTGTACTTCCATATGACATATGTGACCTGGAGCATGGGCGATACGTCCCATATCAAACCAGGGGCCTGCCACCTCAGTGATGTTTCTGAGGTCTCAATGACCTCTAAGTAGAAAGACCAGTTGCTGCTCCTCTTTGCACCTATCACCAGAAAAGAACAAAAACATGGCTTTTTGCAGACCTCTTTTGTTTTAAAGGCAGTATTTTTCACAGTTGAGTGTGTTACTTAGGCCGATTTGCACAGTCTCCTATAAATCTGCTAGTTTTGCCTGGTGAGAAGAGTGAGTGAAGTCTCTGTCACATGCCCAGGCTGCAGTGCGAGCTGCTCCCTCACATGGGCTCATGATCTGGTGTTTCCCTGAGGTGTCTGTGGAACACAGGGACATTGTATGGTGTTACTGGCAAGCACCAATAGGAGAGTCACAGGGAGAACCTCCAGGGTTAGGATGAAATCTGTTCCCACTTCTGGAAATATATATCCTTCTTAAGATAGACATCCTCACGGCCATTGATAGAGACTGAATGCCTAACTGTGGGACATTAAGCCTAAATGTCCCATCACCAATTGGTGCTATGTGACCCATAAGCCAAGGTTGGGTATGCACAGCAGTAATCCCTTATCAAGGGGGAATGGTGAATAAGAGCTGACTTGGACAGATCCAGCATAGATAAATACATTACCTGAG
Source organism: Hylobates moloch (assembly GCF_009828535.3). NCBI lineage: Eukaryota > Metazoa > Chordata > Mammalia > Primates > Hylobatidae > Hylobates > Hylobates moloch. The sequence goes on along the minus strand of NW_026652276.1, from coordinate 234,030,087 downwards.
CAAGAGTTTTAGACTCCTCTAGCACCAGCTCCTTCAGCATTGCTGCCTTCCCTTCAGTCATGGCCATGCCCTCCTGTGGCATCCTTTATCGCCCATCGATCTAGGGAAAAAACCCAGCCTAGTTTACAGACAGGCCTGCATTATGTGCTGATGTCACCTGAACCTAGACAGCTGCCCCATTACAGGCCCCTCAGGGGCAAACCTGAACGACAATGGTGAAGAAAACAATCCCCCTAAGGGGCAGAACTTCAAGTGATGTGTTAGATTGTCCACTTTTATCTTTGCCATGACAGAGGGCCAGAAGTAGAGATCTACACGGATGCATGGGTGACTGATGCTGGTTTGACTTGACAGTCAGGGATTTGGAAGAGATGGGACTTAGAAGGTCAGTGAAAAGGAAGGCTGGGAGAGAGGAATATAGAATGAGCTTTAAGAATAGGCCCAGGCCGTGAAGATGCTGGTGAGGCATGTGAATGTTCACTCACAGGCATGGACTGCAGAGGGGGAGGCTCTTCATAATCAGGTATACAAAATGAGACACTATGTAAACATCAGTCAGCCTCTCTCTCCAGCAACCCCACTTCTTGCTCAATGAGCCCATTGATAAAATATTTACAGTAGCAGGGATGGAGCCTATGCAAAGCTCAACAACATAGTCTTCCCCTTATGAAGGCTGACTTGTCTACTTTTGTCAATGGCAGAGACCAATGCTGCACCTGTTACACGCCAACTTTCCCCAGGAGGACCATTGAGTCAGTCACCTGGTGAAAGATTGATTACATGAAACCTTTTCCACCACCGAGGGGATGGATATATAGAATATAGAATTTTATATATGAAATATAGAATTTATATATAACATATTAAAATATATATATATATTTTATATATATATAAAATATACACATATATCTCACTTGGAGAAGTGGCACATAACAAATGCTACAGAATGTTAGCAATGATTGAAACTATATTAACATATATCATCTATGTTATATATTAATTATGATTATATAGATTATATTACATTGAATGATTATAATATCATATATAATTATATATAGTTAATTATAATATATCATTGTTATATATTAATACAGTTACAATAACTGCTAACATTCTATAGAACCCATTATACACCAGACACTGCTCAAAGTGATTTATATGTATTAATTAGTTTAATTCTCATAACAACCATTAGTGTACTAATAATTATCATTCTCATTTTATAGATGAAGAAACTAAAGCACGATTAGGTTAGTGAACCACCAAGGCCTACAACAAATAAGTGGCTGAACTGGGATTCAAGCCCAGAGAGTATTCGTCAGAATTTATGTCACCAGCTGTTTCACATACAGGAACATATGTATACATTTTTTTCAACACATGTGCAAACATGAATGAAGGCTATATGCTCAAGCATTTCTTACTGTGGGAGCACATTATTAATGATGTTTGTAGACTACTGCTCTAGGTGAAAAGCAAAGTCATTCTTTTTTTATCTGACATAGACTTGCAACCAGCTCTTAGGTCCTACTAACTCATATGAATCTCCTGGCAATTGCAGAACCCCAGTGGCATTTGTTAGTTTCTTGTCATTTAACTTAATCATACTTAAACTAGGCAAATTAAGTTATTATTTGTGAGAGCTTACTACTTCTCAGATTACCCTTGCTGGAACCAAAGTCTTTTCCTGTGACCTTCTTAAAGTTATTTTGAAACCTAAATTATGCCTTTGCGTCAAACATGCCTGCATCCCTTTGCAATTTGGCTTTCATTTTCTCAATTCTAATGAAAGGGGAGAGAAATCCGAATGCACTGGAAATATCTGAAAAGCTCCCTTCAGTTTGCTGAGTGGGTGGGTGAGAGGGGAAATGGGATTCCTGAATCAGGTTTTGAAAGAATATCCATGGTGCCTTTGTACTCTCCCCTGGATTCTCTGGCATCCCAGGCTGTTTTCCAAAGCTGTTGCTGTGTGAACAGGGGGTCTGGGGTATGATTCAGGAGTGAATAAAGATTGTATTCAAAACTAGCTCTGGCCAAGGCCTAAAATGCATACCAACAGTTACATACTGAAATAGTCTTTTGTGGTCTCTTTTGAAGTGTTATTTCCCCAGATAATACATGCACTTGAATTTCATGTCATCCATGGCAATTCTTACGTGAATCACTTAAACAGCTTGCAGCAGCCATCTAACAGGGAACTTCTGATTAGGGACAAGAGGAGGGCTTTTCCTTCCCCTTCCAGGAAGGTGCATTTAATCTCTTCATTTAGCTTGATTTCAGGTCTCTCTAATGCGGAGATATTTCCCTGGTGAAACATGTGTGAAGTACATGATTGAGACAGAATATTCACTTCGGTATTGAATTATGCCTCAGTCCCCTCCATCTGTGAAAAACAAATAACCACGATCCCTACCTCAGCCAGGCTTCTGTGGGTGAGAGGATGGTAAACACGCAGCCACAGCCCCGTGCCTGGCGTGGGGTAAATGCTGTGTGATAAGCTAGTCCTTGTCATTGTTGCATCCCAGTATTCTAATTATGGATGACCATGTGGATTCTCCTTGCTATCCAAGTTTTAGTTTGCTGAAATTCCCAGTTTGGGCTTTTAGCCAGTGGTGTTCTGTGTGTTTCTCGGAGGTTTAATGTGACATTAAGAAGAGAAGGTGTCTGGAAACCGAATCCTGCCAAGGAGGCACAGCTGTGGGTGACGTTCTGCACGAAGCTTCCGGACATTAGCGAAGAACACGGAAACTCACGGAGCCTGAGAAGCCCAGGGAGCCCAAGAAGAACAGTGGCAGAGGGGACAAGCCAAGCATCTCTCAAAAGTCTCTCTGATGTTGAAGCAGGATAGGTATCAAGGAAGTGACCATGTTTTCGGGACACAGCAATCGTGGTGACCCTACAATCAACACAATAAGCCTCAGCACTCGCATTGTAATTGAGCTCATTGAAGGGAAGCGATCTTCAGTAGGGACGGCCCCCTCTGGAGAGCAGGTGCACTTTGATTTTACCTGTCCTCAAACAGACCCTTTGGTCATTATAATAGCAAAAAACACACCCCCGGTTGGAGATTTAAGACGCTAATGAGGCCAGGCACAGTGGCTCATGCCTGTAATCCCAGCACTTTGGGTGGGCGGATCACCTGAGGTCAGGAGTTCAAGACCAGCCTGGCCAACATGGTGAACCCTCGTCTCTACTAAAAATACAAAACTAGCTGGATGTGGTGGTGCATGCCTGTAATCTCAGCTACTTGGGAGGCTGAGGTGGGAGAATTGCTTGAATCTGGGAGGCAGAGGTTGCAGTGAGCCGAGATTGTGCCATGACAGTCTAGCATGGGCAATTAGAGCGAAACTCCGTCTCAAACAAAAACAAAAACAAAAACATGCTAACGAGACATGCGACGTATGAAAAAGTGTGCGCAGCTACTGTGTATGTGCACCCAGAAGACCACTCAGAACATGCTTCCTGGCAATGCCCTTTCCCACCCGCTTAGGAAGAATGAGGTAAGAATTCCGTAAAGGGAGTCTCCCTAGAGCCAGCCTCTGCTGTCTCATCCTCACAGGCAGCCAGCACTGAATCCTCACTCAAGACATCCTGTCTCTTCTGCATCTAACTTTCAGAATATTCTTTTTCTTTTGAACTAAATTACTCTATGCTACATCTCCTTTGCTGTGTGTCTCTTGTTTAAATTCTTTTAAACCAAGAAGATAAGAATCGAGGTATCACATCAGCTGTCAACAATGTCATTCAAAGGTCTCTTCACAAATGAGAAGAAATTCCGTACGTAGGTTTTCAAAAACAAGAAAGATGATTGTCTTTTATTATTATTATTATTGTCCTTAGTGCTGTAGTCAAAGATAGAAAACTAGGGGCCTAGCCTTAAGGGACTGGCCCATGTCCACTATGGACTTTAGAGTCTTCTGTGACATTCATTAATGTATCGAAACCTTCTTGAACTCTTATGACCCATGGAGATTGAAAAAATTGTCATCAAACCACAGGCAGTCACTGGGGTCTAATTTTAGAAACCATCTAAGGCTGTCCCTGCAGTTTAAAATGCAAGACACGTTACATCCTTTTCCATTCCTTTTTGTTTCTTTCCTCCTCTCCAGTTTGATTCTGTCTTCATTTTTTTTTTAAACCACAAAATCCAAACCACTGTATTCGTACTTTGGCTGAGGCAAAATGAAAATGGTTTCCATTTCTTTCCCAAAGGTAAGACTTTAAAAGCATCAGCACGTAGGTAGGGCCAGTCGCGGTGGCTCACGCCTGTAATCCCAGCACTTTGGGAGGCCGAGGTGGGCGGATCACGAGGTCAGGAGATCAAGACCATCCTGGCTAACACGGTGAAACTCCGTCTCTACTAAAAATACAAAAAAATTAGCCGAGGCATGGTGGTGGGCGCCTGTAGTCCCAGCTACTTGGGAGGCTGATGCAGGAGAATTGTGTGAACCTGGGAGGCAGAGCTTGCACTGAGCCAAGATTGCGCCACTGCACTCTAGCCTGGGCAACAGAGTGAGACTCCGTCTCAAAAAAAAAAAAAAAAAAATCAGCGTGTAGAAACTTCTTTGTTTCCAGATAGGCTGTCTGTTTCCTGACAGAGGTTAAATGAAGGAGTCAGGACCAGCTAGGAAGTCCAGAGCTGGGAGCCAGTTTCCCACGGAGAAACCCCCCACCCTAGTGCCCCCCCACCCTGAGAACCCTTCCCAGAAAAGCATCTCAAAGAAGTCCATCTCATCATCCAGGTGGAGCAGTGTTCGATTTCAGAGTCACCTGGCAGCAGCCTACATCTTCTGGAGCCTCCAAAGTATTTATATTGTGATTTATTTGCAAAGGTGTTAGATTATTATACAAAATATGATAGGTGTGTGTGCCTGTGTGTGTGTCTCTGTGTAACTGCGTTTGTGTCTCTGTGTGCAACTGTGTGTTTGTCTGTGTATGTTTGTCTGTGTGTCCTCCTGAACCATATTTTAAATTTTCTTTTTCAGCAGCGTTTTTAAGGTACAATTGGTATGCAAATAACTGCACATATTTAATGCATAAAACTTGATGAGTTTGGACATATGCAAACACCTGTGATACCATCACCAAGCAGGTACCAGGCTTGCTTTCAGCCAGTTTCAGAGCCAATATCTTAGTTGTCCTTGAGAAAAATCTGCTTTCTACAATGTGGCCTAGTTTTCTTACCTAAATCATATGACCATCCTACTGCTATGGCTTAGAGATGGGCTAATTCTCTAGAGAATTTATCTGAGCACCAAACACAGGACACAGATTTATTATAAGACTTGAAATGCTATGATGTGGCCCTGACTTTGTGAAAAAACAAAACGGCTTATGTTGTTAAAAACCTTGAATTTTTAAAGTTTGTTTTCATGATTTAATAACCCAATAAATGCCCTCCACGTTTTATAGACATGGAGATGGGCGGAGACGGAAGGCTGCCGTTTAGGACATTTGTGACTATGGCACAAACATGGAGAAAGAACGTGTAGAAGGGGATCTGGCAGCTGCAGGGCATGTGGGGAAGGGGCTGCATCCTGTCCCCACCCGTATTAGTCTGTTTTCACGCCTCTAATAAACACAGACCCAAGAGTGGGTAATGGTTGAAGAAAAGAGGTTCAGTTGACTCACAGTTCCACATGGCTAGAGAGACCTCAGGAGACTTACAATCATGATGGAAGGCAACTCTTCACAGGGCAGCAGGAGAGAGAATGAGTCCTGAATGAAGGGGGAACCCCCTTATAAAACCATCCAATCTCATGAGAATTCACTATCAGGAGAACAGCATGGGAGAAACTATCCGCCATGATTCAATTACCTCCACCTGGTCCTGCCCTTGACAGGTGGGGATTATTAAATTCAAGGTGAGATTTGGGTGGGGACACAGACCTATACCACATCACCCCCCCACTCCCTAAGTGGCTCTTTCTCAAGGAGCTGCTCCTTATCAAGATATGGTGGGACACTCCCTAGATATAGCAAGATGCCCTCTACTCAGGAAAGTGTGTGCCACTCATTCTTCCACTGCTCACAAAAGCTGATCTGCAGGACATGCCACCATAATCTTCTTTCAGGTTCAGGTGGGTTACAGAACCTTTGCAAGCCATGTAGGGTGAAATGTTGACTTTATTTTGTCTTGACACAATAACATACATTGTAACAGTTTTTAAAAATTAAATTTTTGATGTACACTTAAAAGCAAAATAAATAAATTTGGCTTATTTCTCCTAAAAGTCAATGGTAAGAAAAGGTATGATGGACAGGACTGTGTCCCCCCACAATTTTAATGTTGAAGTCCTAACCTCTAATACTTCAGAATATGACTGTATTTGGAGATAGGGTCTTCAGAGAGATTACTAAATTAAAATGTATTAATTAGGGTTGGTCCTAATCCAATAAGACTAGTGTCCTTATAAGAAGGGGAGATCAGGGCACAGACACACACAGAGAAAAGGCCATGTAAGGACACAAGAAGAAGATGGAAGATGGCAACTTTAAGCCAAAGAGAGGGGCCTCAGGAGAGACCAACCCTGATCTTGAAATGGTGAAAATTTATCTTGTTTTAGCTACATCTGTAGTGTTTTGTTACAGATGCCTTGGATAACTGATGCAAGTTATCTGAGGGTTCTGGACATTCCTGTTAATTAAGCTTTTGCTATTCTCTGCTAGTATAATACAATTATGCCATTGTTACCAATTTGTCTCCAACTAATGCATAGGTATGAATGCAGATATCAAGATAAGATTCCATCCATCATCACACATTGATATACAGATCTGAGCACCACTCAAGTTCAAAGTACTGATTCCCTTGAATTTTCTTTGTGCCTAAAGAAAGCTGTATCTTCCCTAGATATGCCAAAGGATGGCAGGTGTGATAGGAAGATAAAAGGGTGGTAAAAGGCAAATAGCAGCATCTTCTCACATTGTTGCTGCACCGTCCTCCACTGGCCTCCAATCCTAATCAGGACATGGCTCATACAGAGAAGGGTGTCCATCCCTGCTATGGGCAAGGAGAGGGATCTTGTGGGAACTGCTGTGTGCTGTGACAGCACAGCCACTGGAAATTGCCAAGAGTGCAGTTCCTATGGGTGCTGCATCCATCGCTGAGACATGGCTGGGTCTGCTGGGCACTGAGCAGAACCTCTGTCCAACTAAGGATAGCACACACAACTGGAATGCTGGAGTAGCTAATTGTTCTCTGGATCTGAGGGCATTAGACTTAACCTGGGCTCCACGGCTCATCCCTTCTGGCCATACTAAACAGAGAAGCCATGCTACAACCCCAGGAGAGAGTGGTCTCCTTTGGAGAACAAGGAAAATTATAGTTAATCTCTATATTCCCACAGCCTGGCATCGTACTTGGCACAATATGGTGGGTAGTACATATCGCCATGACTAGAGCAAACTAGCCCCAACTCTGTAGCTAAGTCCTTTTATGATCCTGGATGAGTTGCTGAAGCTGCCTTTGCTTCACTTTATAGCACAAGTCACACTGAGTTAAATGAGTGCTGCCTGTGTGAGTTTGGGTCCTCTGAGAAACTGCTGCTGAGACAAGATCAAGCACACAAGGATTTTCACAGTGGAAACTCCTGTGAATGACCCTCAGGGAGCCATCAGACCTCAATGCAAATCTGATCACAGGTGAGGGAGAGAGGAAGGAAAGGGTGGTGCAAAGTGTCCAGGACCACTGTGCGAGGCCCTCGGGGAGTCCTTGGGCCGAGTCATCATTGGAGGAACCCCATGCCTCCCAGGAATGGTCCAGCCTTAGTAAACCTACCATAGTCAGTCACTGGGTTGGAGTAGCCTGTGGGACAGGGGTGTCCTTTGTATGATGCCACATGGAACTCAGATCAAGCAGCTCAAGTCCCGGGTCAGTTACACTCCCTGCAGCTGGAGGTCTGCCAGGTGCACTCTGATGGCCACCGCAATCCACCTCTTGCACTGAGCTGATTTACTTCTCTGTGCAGCTTTGAGAAACAGTTCCTCTGTTTCCTATGGGCTTTCCTTTCTGAGAAACTCAGAAGGAGATTAGTGGGAGGAACCACAGTTGCAGTGGATCTCAGGGCCACAGGACATTCATCGTTCCTGCCCCGGCCTCCTGAGTCTATGAATTATCCTCACCCTCAGATATCACCTCAGCACATCTTGTTGGCTTTATTTGTCCGGATTTTGTAATCCAAAGTTTCATTTTCAGGGTCCCTAATACCTCATAGTTATGTCCTTCCCAGTCCAGGGTCACATCCCATGTCCATCCATTCTCACGATGGGACAAGGACATATGGGGAGGAAAGAAAGGGTCACCTGGGTTCCTCTTCTGTTTCTCTCTGTCTGCATTTTGTAAACATAGTCCCACATACTTCTAATAGTTAGGGTCAGTTATTATCACTATGGTGACTTCCTGTCTGCTGGTCTCTGGGCACAAGGAGCCCCAAATGCCCTAGAGGCAGCCATCACTTGCAATTCACTGGGACCCTTGCTATGGCCGCTGGTAAGTCTGTGTTCCATTTGGGGACCAAGATCTACACCCTGGAGAGTCCAGAGTGGAGGGAATGGGAAGCCCCCAATCTCCAGTGGATCAATCTTGCTGGTCATTACAGTATTTTCGGCTTCCTGCCTTCCAGTGTTAAGCACCACCCCTGGGACACTATTACTTCAGGACCCCATCACCCCATCAGTGTCAAGGAGCCCAGCCCTGTGCCTGCCACTTCTACATTCATTCCTGGCCTGCCTGCAAAGGACAGCCACCAACGAATTTCCTGAGGAAGCTGTGCCCCTCTCATCATCACATCCCTGATGGGTTTGGGTGACACGGAGTCATCTGAGCCCATTCTTGGAACACACTCTTCCAGTGAACCTTCTGGCTTTACATAGCCATGCATTTTGGCATGACCTCCTCCCTCAATCTCTTTGTTCCTTTCTCTACCAACTCCACAATAGCTGTGTCGTTTCTACTTCCCCAAGAGCTGGCCATCATTATCTCCAGACTTCTAAAAGCCACACCAGCATTAATTTGCCCCATCTCCTGGGGTCCTTGTTAAATCCTGTATCCTGATAAAGTACCCTCAAATCAATGAATTATTATTTATGCATATGTATATGCATATACATATGGATATATATGCATATATATTATTTATGCACATACATATGCATAAATAATAATTTATTGATTTGAGGGATTATATATATTCTGGTCCTTTTGATCATCCATCATCAAATCCAATCCTAGGGGTATATGACTACTACATTTTGCAAACCTGTAAGAACAGAGTCCATTTTTCTCTTATCAGGCCCAGAATGTCTCCAGCTAAGCTGTGCTAGTATTTGACCTGTCTGTTGTCTTGGCAGCTTGGAGAGGACTCAGGGAACTTGCTGAGTGAGACTCCCGCTGACTCAAGTGAGAGGAGCTTCTGCAGCCCTCTCAGCATAGCAGGAGGGTTGGCACTTGATAGGGGGGTATGGGCCACCTCTGCAAGCCCAGCAGATCCTTGAGCAGTTGCAGGGTCAACATCACCAGTGTCCACCCAGATAGCCCTGCCCCAGGTTACTGGGCTCCAGATTTCTCCCACCAGAGCTCTAACCTTCCATAAGCAACCTGCCCTGCCTATGCCTCACAGCCTTAGAGACTCCTACAATCTCCAGCCTGCTGTTTACTTGTGCCTGTCCTTCTCTTGGTAAATGACCACAGAGGTTCTCTGGATTTTCACTGAGCCATTAACTTCTTGTTAATAGCCTCAGTCTCTTATTGTCCTTCTGCAAGTCAATACAACTTACCAGCATCCTGCCAATTCTTCTGTCTTACAGGCACTCCTCCACCCCATCCCCATATTTTTCAAATGCCTGCATCCCTGCACCTGCCACAGCAATTCTCTCCACCAGGATATTTTCCCAGTTCACCATCAATTACATGTTTAGAACTTGGTCTGCAATCTTGTGCCAAGGCAATCCATGTCCCATCCACAAACCACGATGGCACTCTTTACCTGCTGTGAGTGGGGGGAGCCCCTCCCAAGTCCTATCTTACCTTCCTAGGCCACTCCTGGTACCACTTGCGTTAGTATGGATCCTCCAAGAGGCAGATGCGCAGATGTGCATAATGTTGTAAATATTTTATTAGAGGAAACACCAATGACATAAAATTTGGAGGGAGCTAGAAGAAGCTGGGAGAGGCAACAACCTCAATGCAAGTCGGGACCCCAGGTGAGAAGAGGAAGAAAGGAAGAGGGAACACGTCCCAGACCACAGTGCAGTTGATGGAAGGTTTGGCCAGACCATGAGGGAATCCTCACCGGAGACACCCATCAAAGCCCCACGTGTCCCAGGAATGGGCCTGCCTCTGTATCCCTGCATACTCAGTCATTGTCCAAAAGCAGCCTCCAGGAAGCGTGACCTCAAAAATGGATTTCAGGTTGCAGCTGCTGGGGACTTTGATCTTAGATGGTCCGTCAGCAAGTTCCTATGCCTATGCCTGTCCCAGCACACACCTGCCATGCTCTAAGACACTCAAAATGCATTTACATTCAAAGTTATAAAATATTAGAGTGACACTTCCATGTGCTTAGATAGTCAGACATTAGCAATGTAATTGTTTTAAAAAAGGCATTTTCTCATTCGTGATTTCCTAATCAATAAAATATTTAAATTAAGTTATTACAGCCTGCATTTTTCATTCCAGCTCAATATGCTATTGTCATTTTGAAGGAGAAAAGCAGCTTGTACACATTCTTAATTGGCTAATTTGGTCCTTTTGCTAAAAAACATCGCTTGCTAATTATCTAAATTTATAATTTTCCTAAGATTGAATTACTCCATATCTCCAAATAATGAGGATGTTCCATTTGTTAGAGACATGTGCCTAAGTATATTCAGGAATTGTCATTTTACTGTCCTGCATAATCTATTTATCTAATATGTTAGATCATTTCCACCAGCATATAAGCATGCTCTAAAGTCTCCTAGGCTAAGGGAAAAAGTCCTTCTGACACCCACACTTCCTTCTAGCTACTGTCCCATTTCTGTGGTCTCCTTTGAGAAGGGAACCCTGAAACATCTGTCTCCTGCTCTTGGTTCCCACTGCTTTCCTTTTCATTTTCCCTTTAATTTGCCCCAGCCTGTCCACCATCCACCTGACACTGCTCTTGTCAGGGACATCATGTCTTCCATTGTCAAACTCAGGGGTTAATCTGGTCCTCATTTTATCCAACATCTGCATATCACAAAGCATCATGTGATCACTGTCTCCTTCTTGAAACCCTTCGTTTGGCACTGAGAGTACCATCTTTTTATTTGTATAAATGTAAGGGGCATAAGTGTAATTTTGTTACATGAATATATGGCATAATGGTGAAGCCTGAGCTTTTAGTATAGTCATCACCCAAGTAATGAACACTGTACCCATTAAGTAATATTTCATCATCCATCTCCCTCTCACCCTGCTCCTTCCGAGCCTCCAGTGTCTGTCATTCCACACGCTGTGTCCCTGTGTACATGCTATTTAGCCTTTTCTTTCTCCTTCTGTAGCTGCCACTTCTGGTTCTCTCCAATCCAGATCTGCCCCTGTCATTCGTGACTTGTTTACCCAACTGAGCACTCATCATCACCAGCATCTCTACTTGGCAATCTGGTGGGCATCTCTAATTTATGTATAAACCTCAACTGCTGATCCCCCCACCCCTCCCCTCCCAAAACAGAACAACTCATTCCTTATTTCATGTTCCTCTTGTTGGTAAATGACAACTCTATCCTTCTAGCTGTTCAGGACAAACACGCTAGAATCATTTTTTACACCTCCCTTTCTCTTACAGCCTATGTCCAATGCAGCAGCAAATTCTGATTCTACATTATAAATATTATCCAAAGTCAGACAGCTTCTCCTCCATCACTGCTTCCTTCCCAGATTAAACCTTCATTCTCTCCTATTATCTCATATTGAAACCACCTCTTAAATTCTCTCCCTGTTTCCTTTCTTGGTACCTCACAGCATCTTCTTTATAACACCGCGAATGAGCTTGTATAAACACAAGTCAGAACCACAGGTAGCTTCCCATCTGGCTGAGAGCAAAAGCCCAAGTTTTGTTTGTTTGTTTGTTTGTTTGTTCTGAGACAGAGTCTTGCTATGTCATCCAGGCTGCAGTGCAATGGCACAATCTCAGCTCACTGCAACCTCTGCCTCCTGGGTTCAAGCACTTCTCCTACCTCAGCCTCCAGAGTCGCTGAGATTACAGGTGCCTACCACCATGCCCAGCTAATATTTGTATTTTTAATAAAGATGGGGTTTCACCATGTTGGTCAGGCTGGTCTTGATCTCCTAACCTCAGGTGATCCACCTGCCTCAGCCTCCCAAAGTGCTGGGATTACAGGTGTAAGCCACTGCACCCTACCTGCAAGTCTTTATTATGGTTTATCAGACTATATGTATTCTTCCCACACTGTGCCCTCTCTTCACTACCAACTGACTTCATTTCCTACCACTCTCCTTCTTTCTCATCATGATTCAGCCACCCTGGCCTCCTTGCCATTTCTCATACTGACAAATCACTTTCCTGTCTGAGCCCCTCACACTTTCTTGTCCCTCTACCTACAACGCTGTTCCGAGATACTCTCATTGCTCATCCCGATACTTCCATTAGGTTGTTGCTAAAATATCGTCTTATAAATGAGACTTTCCCCAATTGCCATATCTACAATATCAAATCCACTTACACCCTGGCACTGACTAGCACTTTACCAGACTTAATTTCTCAGTACTATTTACACCACCACCTCTATGATATTTATAGAGTCTGTCTCCCCATACCGCAATGTTATGTCCATTCTGAGAGTTTTTATGTTAGGTTAATGCTGCTGTTTCCAGCACCTTGGAGAGCGCTTGGCAGAGAGTTGGTGCTTATTCCATAATCATTGACTTGAACTGAATAAAAGAATGAGTTAGAAAATAGTGCTTTCTATTTGCTTAATTTTAACTGAAGGAATGTTGAGACATTGCAAAAAAATAAAAGAGAAAGACAGGCAAATGTACACGTAAGAAAATAAGACTGTTATCTATGTACTTAAGGGCAGAGCAACTAAATATATGGTACAAGTCACCTGACAACAAATTCTACTAGAATAAAAAAATTCCAAAAATTCTTCATCCATGACATACTTATAAAAGTATGCATCAAATACCACCAATTCCAGTACAGAAAAGTCTTTTGCTCAGTCTCTTAAAAACTAAACTGGTTTCTTTATCTTCTTACAAGGTATGAAGCACTTAACAGAAGTGATACTTTAAAAAGCAATGAATAAAGCAAACATTTAAGCTGCAGAATATCTATTCCTAAGCAGCTAGGGTTAGCAGGTTTAGTAAATAAAAATACAAGACACTCAATTATTACTGAATTTCATAAAACAGCCAATTATATTTTAGTATAAGTATGGCCCATGCAAGATTTGGGACATATTTATACAAAATACAATACATGTTGTTTATGTGAAATTTGAATTAAAATGAGTGTACTGTATGATCTGGGAGCTATCTAAGCAGACAATGCCATCAAGTGGCATAAAGGCTGAGGAGAGCCCCCAATTCTGCTTACCTCCCTGCCCTTCATTCTCCCAGCTGTCACTCTCCTTGTGGACAGACCATTTGAATCTCTCTCCAACTTGCTGGAAAGAAGAACTCACAGGTAATTTTCCTTTTAGCATAGGTTCTATGCACTTATATACACTGAAGGATGAGGATATACTACTGACCTGGTGGGATGTGAATCTTAATAAAGGAAATCATTCTTATCTCAACGAGTGCATTGATGATCAAGGGATGTGGGTTCAAAACAAGTCCGTCCAGAAGTTTGTTTGGTGGAAACTCTTTCAAAAAGCATCCCCGTATTATATAACATCAGATGCCTCTTACTTCATCTAGGTCCAAAGGGAAACAACATTGCCTTGCATTTCTCTTTACATCATGGTTCTCAAACTTTTTGGTCTTATGAGCCCTTTATACTCTTAAAAAGTACTGAGGACAACCAAGATCTTTTTCTTATGTGGATTATAGCAAATTGATATTTAACACATTAGAATTAAAATTAAGAGTATTTAAAAATATTCCTTTATTAATTCATTTAAAATGATAATCATATCTTTCCATGTTAATACAAATAAACTGTGTTATTTAAAAATTATATTTTTCAGCCGGGTGCAGTGGCTCATGCCTGTAATTCCAGCACTTTGGGAGGCTGAGGCGGGAAGATCATGTGAGGTCAGGAGTTCGAGACCAGCCTGGCCAGTATAGTGAAACCCTGTCTCTACTAAAAATACAAAAATTAGCTGGATGTGGTGGCCCAAGCCTATAATCCCAGCTACTCTGGAGGCTGAGGCAGTAGAATCATTTGAACTTGGGAGACGGAGGTTGCAGTGAGCCGAGATTGAGCCACTGCACTCCAGCCTGGGCAACAGAGCAAGACTCCACCTTGAAAAATAAAAAAATTTTTAAAAAGTCACAAATCCTGCTTACTTCGATCTACTTGCTTTTTCCTCCCTCCCTGCCCAGAGCTCACCACTATTCTAAACTTGGTGTTTATTATGCCCACTCACTTAAAAAATGACTTTGGGTATCTTAACCTACATGTGGCTAGATAAGTGTGTCCTTGTTTTATATGAGCTGAGATTGCCCCACTGCACTTCAGCCTGAGCGACAGAGCGAGACACCATCTCAAAAAAACAAAAACAAACAAATTATATTTTTCAAAAGAAAAGAAAATAGTGAGAGGATTGGCATTGTTTTATATTTTTTTCAAATATCTTTAACATCTGGCCTAAGGGAAGACAACTGGATTATCACACCTGCTTCTGCATTCAGTCTCTTGCAATACCTTATTTTGGTTGAAGAATATGAAAAAAAAAAAAAACCTAGCTTCACACAGATACCAAATTAGAGAAGGGAGGTTATTTTAATAAGCTTTTAAGAAAACTGCAGATATTCCTCCTTGATTTTTTTTGAGACGGAGTCTTGCTCTGTCACCCAGGCTGGAGTGCAGTGGTGCTATCTTGGCTCACTGCAGTCTCTGCCTCCCAGGTTCAAGCAATTCTCCTGCCTCAACCTCTGGAGTATCTGAGACTAACAAGTGTGTGTCACCATGCCTGGCTAATTTTGTATTTTTAGTAGAAACGGGTTTTCACCATGTCAGCCAGGATGGTCTTGATCTCCTGACCTCGTGATCTGTCCGCCTCGGCCTCCCAAAGTGTTGGGATTACAGGTGTGAGCCACTGCACCCGGCCCCTTCTTCCTCCACCAATAAGAAACAGATGGTAATTTCTTAAAGGTTAGTTGCAATGGGGAAACAAAAAATATATTCACAAACTTTTAACTGTATACTCAGGACACAATGAGAGAAAAAATAGTGACATTATAGTATTTTTATAGAAATAATGTTGACATCATGGACTCTCATAAACCAATGTCTCTAGGAACCCTAGGGGTTCCTATGCCACACTTTAGGGTATTGCTGCTTTATGCCACTACTACTAACAT
Organism: Hylobates moloch; assembly: GCF_009828535.3. Taxonomy (NCBI): domain Eukaryota; kingdom Metazoa; phylum Chordata; class Mammalia; order Primates; family Hylobatidae; genus Hylobates; species Hylobates moloch. The sequence goes on along the minus strand of NW_026652276.1, from coordinate 234,014,567 downwards.
CAGCTTTTAGAAGCTGAGAAGATAAGGAATGAGCAGAAAGGCAGTATGAAAGAAGAACAAAGACACTGAACATGGAGACCCATATTGAAGCGTTCGTCTCAGTTTATCACACGCCCATATTCTCTGCACGCTCTCACTACTGTCTTTGTTCAGTCCCTGGAGGTCATCCTTTTCTTTTTACTTTTTTTTGAGCCATGCCACATCCTAACAGTAAAGTTTTATTTTTGTTTTTTAGATATTTTTTATTCTGTAATACATTATTTCCATTTACAAACCTTGCATATGTACAGGAGCCTGCAAAGAAAATTGACATCTATAATGGTGGACTCAAAATATAGATCCTCAAGTGCTTTAGCAAGAAAACATTGTATTATTTTTATTATGCTTTTGGTATTAAACACATTTTACTATAGTTTATATATCACTATCTGTGCATGGTTTATAATGGTGCATATATATATAGTAGTCTTCAGTTTCATAAAGAAACGTGTTAAGTGAAACTCACATATATCTATGCATATCACTTCACATATGGTTCCCTGGTGACCAAAATATGTAGCTATATATACACATAGAGAAAGATACACTTAACCAGAATATATTTTATTTATTTTTTATTTTACTTTAAATTCTGGGATACATGTGCAGAATCTGCATCCTCTCCTTTATGATGGGTCTTTGCTGATGCTGCTGTCTCTTTCTAAGTGTTCCTTTCAATACTTTCATGTTCTATGAGCACGCATACTGGTGCAGGTGACACCCTCATGCAAACACCCGCACAGACACAAACACACACCTTCAGGGCTCCAGCTTATTTCCTCAGGAATGTGTTTTCTGTAATTTCTGTCAAGGTCAAATCCTTTTTTATAACCATATTTTATTTGTTTATTTTTTTTAATTTTTTATTTTTTGAGGTGGAGTCTCGCTCTGTCACCCAGGCTGGAGTGCAGTGGTGCAATCTCGGCTCACTGCAAGTTCTGCCTCCCAGGTTCGCGTCATTCTCCTAAATCAGCCTCCCGAGTAGCTGGGACTACAGGCACCCGCCACCATGCCCAGCTAATTTTTTTTTTTTTTTTTTTTGTATTTTTAGTAGAGATGGGGTTTCACCGTGTTAGCCAGGATGGTCTGGATCTCCTGACCTGGTGATCCTCCCGCTTTGACCTCCCAAAGTGCTGGGATTACAGGAGTGAGCCACAGTGCCCGGCCTATTTGTTTATTTTTAAATCTTCTTTTAATACATTCTCATAGAGCAAAGCATGTGTGCTTTATGGGAGAATGATACCTTGGTGTTGGACAACAGCCCAGCATACTGCATGAAAAAGGACAGTGAATGGCCAGTACTTAGAATTGTGAAGTTTTATCATCTGATCATCTTTAGTTCTCAAATTTGCTTCACATTTTCCTCCAGTTTGACTTTACGGTCATTGTACAATCAGGCTGTAGGCTGATAGCACGGGCAGGCTTGGTTTTCCTCAGTTTTATAACCATAGTTCTTAGCATAGCTTCGGCACATAGTAGACACTCAATAAATATAATTAAATGAATAAATAAGAAATTAATTTTAATAGCTTTAAATACTTCATGATATCAAAGAGAGGAAAAAAAAGATGCATTTTCGGTTTCAGTTCTCAACGCAGGTTTCACCATTTCTCCTCCATGGTCCTTTAAAGAGATTAATTAAAACAAAACAAAGTAACAATAATATCCCCCCAAAAAATACTTCGACGTGTAAATCAGATTATTATTGTTTCTCTCTTTGTATCTTCCTGGTGAAAAAAATCAAGGTTGTTTCCAGATCTTTAGAAGGGACACAATAATTTAAATTAATCCCTTTGTTTTGATGAGAGTAAAAACATAATTTCTTTCACATGATCCTGAACTGATGCAGACTGGGAATGTGGTCATCAAATGTAATGTGTAATAACAGATAGTCTCCCTCAGGAGCTCAGAGGGTTGTGCACGTGAGTGAGCCTGTGTGTGTTGAGGGTAAGGGTGGTTACCAACTCCCCCCCGTCTCCGCCATCCCTGAAGAAGAAGACTGTCTCCTGTACATAGCATTCGCTCCGTATCTTCAATAGTTACTCCACTGGGGAGACTACAGTGAAAAGGCAGCAGGCGACAGCCCACATTTCGTCTTGCCCTTCGGTCTGGCCATTGCCCTGTTCCCATCTTGAAATCCAGGCATTCAGGAAGCTTTTTCAGAGGACAGAGACCACAGTGAGCATGTGGCTGCCTTCCCTGTCAGGTTTGATCCTTAGCTTTTGCAGCCTCGAAGGTAAGGGGAGTCACCCACTGGTTTCTGTCTTCTGAACCTTCAGCTGGGCATGAGTCCACCTGTGGAGAGAAGTTGTGTGTGGGAAGCTGCCTGTGCAAACCAAGTCCAGGGAGGGCAGGGCAAGCCCAGGGCAGAGCTTGTTCCTGGCCAAGAGAAACAGTGGAGGAGCCAGGATCCCCCACTCTCCATTCGGGTGTGTTTTATGGGAGAGCGATGCCTTGGTTTGGAAGACTGACCAGCACGTAGCATGGAAAAGAACAGTAAATGCCCGGCACTTAGAATCGAGTGGTTTTATGACCTGATGCTACCCAGTTCACAGATTTGCTTCACATTCCCCTCAAATCCCAGCATGCTGTACGCTGCCATTTCTGAATTCTCATTATTGAAAGCCTGTTTATAAAAGTGTGGTGCCTGGGCCTTAAGCATCAGCATCACCTGAGAACTTGTTAGAAATGCAAAACTTTGGACTTCATCCCAGAATCAGAAACTCTTGGGGTCAAGAAATCTGTTTTTTTTTTCACCAGACCTTCCAGATGGTTCTAACACAAGCTAATTTTTGACAGCCACTGACTTAAATCATAGAATCCACTGGATTAAAACAAAAACATATGAAACATAACAAGAAAGCTCTGGCAGCAGAAAAGATCAACACGTTAAGCCATGATCACCTTTTTCCATTTCAGCAGCACGATCGGCTTACCCTACAGTTCTAGAGCACAGCAGGTGACTGTGGGAGGAAGGGCCCATGAACTGGGATAGGAGTGAGGAATGACGAAGGACTGCTTCTGGATAGGAATTCCATCGATTTCTTTATCCTTGAGGTTTGGATCGGGGCCCAAAGGCGGAGTTCTAACACAGGCCCCAGTTTTCCATTCTATTCCTTTTTCTGGAGGTCCCTGGGCATTGCAAATATTTCAAAAAGTTATTGCTTCTTCTGTTCTTCTCCCTTCTTTCCCAATGGGGTCTAGTCCTGGGTTCAAGTGGGGAGATAGTGGGGCTAGAGGGACATTAACATACCTCTTTAGATAGTGCCTGGAAACCTGTTTCTGAGCTTAAGGAACTGATGGGCAGGGGACATGAGGAAGTGGGGGCCGGGGCAGTCTGCACCTGTAGGGTAATGACTGCGTGGGGTATGGTCAGGGCCACTGTGATCCAAGATTCCAAGTGACATGGAGCTGAACATTCCTTTCAACTTTCTGTTCATCCATGAAAATTTCAGGCTTGATCTTAGAAATACTTCACTACTCTAACCAATTGCCTTTTAAAGTTATTTTTTGTGGAAAAGCCATCAGGAGTGCTGACATGTCTCCACTGTGCAAAATGTAGTCCACTTTATAAATAATATTCATATATGAGGTTAAATTTCAGAGGTCCCTCCTCTGACTTGTCATATTCACTATCTATAGCTCAGGCTCACACCTTTTTTCCCCAATAAAGAGTTCCTTTTTGAATGCAAATATCTTGGGAGTGGAAAATTAAAAGTAAGGTTGTCAGTGACTAGAATGGCTATCAGCCTCTCCTCTGATGCAAGGCATAAAAGTCACAGGTAAAATGCAGTGGTTTTCCAGAAAGGGTAATGTATGAATTAGCCATTCATTAACACCTTAGTTTGACTGAATTACATCTCAATTACCAATTCACACCCACTTAGGAATGCACAGGAGAAAGTGGGGAGAAGGGAAGAGACAGGAATAGAGTGTTGATAGAATGGAGGAAGGGAACCAAAAGGAACCTCCAGGATTTTGCCTGGGGCAGACCCAGAGAGACAGGCATGGATCTAGAGAATTGCCCTCACCCCGAGGCCAGCATTGGCTAGTGTAAAACACTGATTCTAGTAATTATAGAACATTGATGTTCTAGAATATATGCACATGTATAGAATACTGAGCGCACCAGGGGCTCCGTGCACTCCCCTGGCCTCAGCCATTGCCTGAGAAAGGGAGAAGCTGCCAGAGTTTCTGGCTGTGGTCCTGATGACACAGCCTGTGCCTTCCTTTCCCTTTTCCTCACCACCCTATCCCTAAAATGCACAGGGACCCACATGGGAACGCAACTCCTGCTGAGCCTGCATTTGTAGGTCCTGGTTCCTTGGCTCTCTGTTATTTCCAGTCTCCCTCTTGCTTCCAACATTTATTTCCAGGGTCCTGGCTGGCGCTATGTGAAAGTTTGGAACTTGGGTTTAGGGTTGCTGGGAAGGTGTCCCTGAGAAGCTAATTGTGAAGAATTCACCCGGGCAATTGAGGCTTCTTCAGGTGCTAATTTCCAAAATACTGCTGTGGCTGCCCTTTGTTTTGGTTAAAAAAAAATTCTCGTAAAATATATATAAAATAAGATTTGCCATTTTAGCCATTTTAAGCGTACAATTCAGTGGCATTGATTATATTTATCATGTTCTACAACAAACACCACTATTCCCAAAAGGTTTTAATCACCCCAAACAAATTGCAGCTATTAGGCAATAACTTTGACTCTCCCATCCCTCAGCCCCTGGTAAACTCTATTTCAATTTCTGTCTCTATGAATTTGCCAATTCTAGATATTTCATTTAAGTGGCATCATAGAATATTTGTACTTTTGTGTCTGGTTTAGTCTACTTAGTATTGTTTTCAAGGTTCATCCACATTGTAGTAAGTATCAAAGCTTCATTCTTTTTATGGCTGAATAATATTACATTTTATGTGTATAACACATTTTGTTTATTCATTATTCTGTTGCTAGACTTAAGTTGTTTCTATCTGCTTCCTGTTGTGAGTAATGAATGCTGCAATGAACCTTGGCATACAAGTACCTGAGAGTCCCAGTTTTTAATGCTGCAATGAACCTTGCTGTACCAGTGTCTGAGTCTCAGTTTTCAGTTCTTGTAGGTGTATACCTTGAAGCAGAATGGCTGGGTCTCATGATAATTTTACCTGTACCTTTTTCAGGTGCCACTAAATTATTTTCTGCAATGGCTGCACCATTTTATATTCCCACTAGCAGTGGACAGGGGCTCCAATTTTCCACCTCTTTACCAACACTTATTTTCCACATTTTTTTATTAAACCAAACATAGCTACCCATTTTGAGGAACCCTTTGGGGGCAGGGTGTGAGGGGATGTGTGCAGAGAGGCTAACTACAGGGAGAAGGGAGGGCACAGGCCCTTCTGCTGGGCCAGGAGGACAGGTTGAAGATCCACAGTGGACCTTAGAGGCTGATCCATCACATCCAGACTGCACTCAATTCAGTGACACTCCAGCCAGGTGACACGGTGGCTGCCACGAACACCATGAAACAGAAACAGCAAGGGCTGATTACTAACCCATGATTTCTCCCTCCTTTTCTTCTCCTGATTTCCTTCTATTTTAGAGAATAGTAGAAATTTTGAATTAACAAAGCATTTGAAATTTCTCTTGTCAAAAATAGTCTTAAAGAATGGGTTTCTGATCACTGTGCAGACAGCCCTCCACAAGTAATTATTAAGCAATTACCGTACTTCAAGCCCAGTGCATTGCAGAACTGTCTGCAGTCGTTAGCCGGTGGGCAATCTGCCAGAGCCTTGTCCTGTGACAAGCAGAAAAGGCAAGAGTGGGAAGAGAGCTGTAAGCGGCCTCTGAGGGGGGAGAAGGTGAGCTTTGTACACTCAAAATTAACTCACAAAGCCTCCACTAAAGGTCCTGTCTCCACCTTGCACCAGCCCATACATCTGCCTGTCACTCAGAGTAGGATCCGGAGGGATGCAGAAACCTAGCAGAGACAGGCTCTCGCAGGAGGCCTGAGAATGGGGTCTCAGCGGGGGGCCAGGTTCCGACTAAGGCCTGTGAACCTGAACTGGTCATGGAACAGTGGGAGAGGTGGAGGATAGGGAGCTGGCATTTTTTATTTAAATTCAAAAGAGTGAGATGGTGAGCTGTGACAAGGGGCTCTAACCTGCCTTGTGATGAAGGGCTGTACCTGACATGAGGAGTGTGGGTGGGAGGGGTCGTCAGGTGTGCAGCAGCCGTTGCTTTGAGTGTCCATCTCTGGATGCTGAAAACACTGCCTGAGGACACAGGTTCTGTGTAATTACACCTATTGCAGGAGTGAGTCCTTGTATTTCTTCAAGTTTTAAGGGATACCAAGGTAACCCAGGACGTGGTTTTGAAAGACCATTCTGGATTTTAATTTGTCTGGCACTTTTAGTTTTTTTTTCTACATTTGCAGAAGAAGAGGTCCACAGCTAATAAAAATTTCAGAGACATCTATAATATTTATATTTTTACGGACTTTAATAGTCTTCTCAGGACAATCAATTTGGACCCGGGAACATACAACATTTCAATGTCTGATGAATCTGGTGTAACTAAGGTTATTTTTCCTGAAGAAAATTTAATTTGACCTCTCACTTCGAAAAGCAAGTAAGAAGTCAAATTAAATTTCTTTATCTACGGAGGAATTTCACAGGGGCAGTATCACATAAGAGAAAGGTATAACTTTAAGGGAAGATGCCAAGGGTGACAGTTACGGGTTTCAATAAAGAAACTCTTTGAACTTGACAGGAAACGCCCACCATTGAGATATTTTTATTACTCTTGGAAGATTTTGATGTATTCTCGTAGGATTTAATGTAGAGTTGTCTTGATATCTACCAAAACAATACACATTTCACCCATTTACTTCAAGTTTAGTTTCTCCTTACTGATTGAAAGAAATTATTGAAATTAACTAGGTGATTCCTTGGAGCTTTGTCAATATTGACAGTTAACACGAGAATCTGATCAGCTTCATGATTCTGTCTTACAGGGCAACTAAGATGTTTAATCGGCCTGTGATTTAAAAGGGGAATTTTTTTTTCCCAATGTCTCTTTTGTTGACAGTTGCCGTAGACATCTCAATCAATAGGGGTAAAATTTTAAGTGTGGGTGGATCTTTTAAAGTTGAACCAAGGTCCCTGTGATTGTTATAATTGGAGGGCCATGAGTTTATTTGCTTGACAGCTTTTTCCCTGCTCTGTTGCTTTTTTAAAAATATTTAGCAAGACAGGGAAGCTCTGGGAGGGGGTGATTTTCCATTCTGACTTATGTTTCTCTGGTAAATTACTGAGTTCTGGGTAAAGCTAGCTAAATACATGAGCAGAGGCCACAGCATTGTCTGAATACCTCTTCTAAACTACTGTGGGAATCTGGAAATCTGCCACCAGTTTACCCCTTTTCTGTTTAAAAGATTGTGTTATAGCACAATCTATTCTCACAAGAAAAATTTTGAGAACTGCTTCAAGAAGCGGTTGGATTAATTTTTTGCCTCTTTTTATTCCATCTCTGCAGGTATCTTTAGTAGGGGCCTCAAAATCTTTGGCAGACTTTCTCCAACCTATTATTTGAAGCCACTTTGAGTATCTCCTGGATTTTCTATTATATGGATAATTTTATATAAATCAGAAAATGCAGAATCATAGGCACCAAGGAGAATTTCAAATTTTCCTGTAAATTTAGTTTGGTCCTTTTGGGCTCTGGCAAACCTTTTATAATGGGTTGAAGCTCAGCTCCAAACCAGACTACATTCCTCTGAGGGTGGGATCTCTGGCTCACTTGAATATCCTACTTTAGAAGGCATCTGATATTGGGGGAGTTTAGGAGGTAAGGACAGGATCAAGAGGATTAGTAGGTTTCGCTTAATCAGGCAATGGAGGGTAGAAAGGAGCAGAGGGTTTGGCAAGGTGTGATTCTGTCAGTTCCATCAGATCCATCTGAATTAAGGGTTTAATTTCTCATTAGTGTGCTGCAAGAATCCTGTGGATAAGCTATCTTAGAACCACTTTGTCTTTTAGAATCCTCTCCATCCCAATAAAAGAAGTATTCCATTGTTTTTGAGAGCTTTTATGTCCCCCCTTTTCAAGGACATCTTTAAGATGAACTATCTTTTTATCCAAGTTAAAGTTTCTCCAAAGTAGCCATTGCAATTCCAGATTATCCTTAGTAAAGTTCACTCACTTTTCTAGAAAGGTAAAAGAGCCTAGTCCATAGGCTTTTCTTTTTTCTGGAGATGGAGTCTCACTCTGTCACTCAGGCTGGAGTCCAGTGGCATGATCTCGGCTCACTGTAACCTTCACCTCCCAGATTCAAGCAATTCTCCTGCCTCACCTTCCCAAGTAGCTGGGATTACAGTTGCTCACCCAGCTAATTTTTGTATTTTTAGTAGAGATGGGGTTTCACCATGTTGGTGAGGCTGGTCTCGAACTCCTGACCTCAAGTGATCCACCTGCCTCGGCCTCCCAAAGTGCTGGGATTACAGGCACGAGCCACTGTGCCTTGCTGAATCCATAGATTTTAACCACATAATCAGCCAGAGTTTTAGATGGAGAATTTTGGGGTGCTTTGGACTGGGAAGATGCCATTCTAGCTTTTAGTTTTCTTGCAATGCCAAATAAGCAATGGGAAGTGTATCCAGAGTAACTACCATTCTGGCATCCAGGGAAACATGGGTCCTCCCACTTTGAACAGAAAAAGGTGACTTTCCTAAGCTAACCCAAGCAAACTGAAAATAACACTTTTATGTATTACAGGTGGAGAGGTCAAGCACCAAGACAGTTGAGCTCAGATCCAAGAGGGCCTCAACAGATGAGCTCTGTGGTTGGCAAGGAAGGAGTAAGCACAACAGGCTCTCTGGGTGTTGGCACCTGCTTATGGGTCTTGAGGGTCTTGAGGGTTTGAGGGATTGAGGGTCATCAGGGATCTCCTTGGGATCCCACTCCTGACACCAGAAACTGTCAAAAATCAAGTCAAATCAGCAAAGAAAATTTAAATATTTATTGTAGCATAAAAGAGTAAGTACAAATTGCAATCCAGAATACTTCAAAACTGAAAGTTTTTAAAAGCTCAGAGGTGAGCTGTTACAGGCTGGCTTATATAGTGAAAATGATCAGAAGCTTTCCATACTTTTGGGGATTTTGGAGAGGGTAAATTAGCACAGATTAAAAGACCATATCACATCAGGTATAGTTGAAGAATCTGGAGATATTTAATCTACTAAAGAAAAATATGGAAACGAGGGAAGAAATACTATCAGCTTTCATCTCTTCAAAGGCTGAACATGGAATATGAATTAAACATACCGTAGAGCTCCAGAAAGGAAAATGAAAACAATGGGTAATATTAAGAGGAGGTCACATTTTGGATCAACGGCTAAACATGTTAAGAAAGGACTGGACTCCCTTGTAGAACAGAGAACTACCCATGAGTGGAAATGTTCTTTCCAAAGCTCAGTGCCTGCCCATTGGCAATATCGGAAGAGGGATTCTTTTTATTTTCTTCTTGATCGGGAAATTGAACCCTACATTAAGGCCCCTTCCAATCCTCCAATTTGTGTACTGTTTTAATAATTAGGGGTCTGCCCTTTCTATGTGTAAACAAAGTGTGAAATTGCTCCCTCCCTGTCAGCATTTCTTCTAAAGGCTCTCCTGGGTAGCAAACATAAGGGAATGATCTGGAGAGGCATGTGGTGATCCTTCGCAATCTCCAATCAACATGGTTACCTGGTGGATGATCCTATGCCATAGATCATGCTTCTCTTACAATATCATAATTCTGTATTCTAAAAGTGTGGTGCAGCAGTTAGCTTGCAGCTGTGAATGCCAAACGGCATAGTATTTGTGAAAACACAGTAAATCACTAAGCGCTTCATAGATGTAATGGCTTGCAAAATGAACATTAGCCCTGTCTTCCAAAAACAACCCCCTGAAAGTGCCAAGTTTGAAAATATGAATGTGGTAGTTATACCATAATATAAATATATTATATGATTATAAATGATATATATTTTATTTATATTATAAAATTCAGTTGTGTAATTTAAAGTTTTCATAATTTTGCCTCCTAAGAATAGTAATACATATGTTGACTAGCAGACTCAGCACTTAAAAAGAGCTCATTTGGCTAAAATAGTTGGTTAAAGCCATAATGATTATAATTTTTTTATATTGCTGGACTTTTTTTTTTAAAGATAGGTTTTAGAGTCACAGTAAAACGGAGTGAAAAGTGCAGAGAATTCCTATATATTCCCTGCCCCCACACATGCACAGCCCACCCGCCCTGCCACCATTCACACTCCCACCAGAGTGGTACATTTGTTACGATGAATGAACATACCCTGGCACATCATCACCACTGAAAGTTCATAGTTTACCTTAGAGTTCCCTCTTGGTATTGCATGCACCATGGGTTTTGATAAATCCATAATGTCATGTGCCACTATTGTAGTATTAGACAGAATAGCTTCACTGCCCTAAAAATAGGTGGGGAATGGAGTATTTTTCACCTATTCATCCCTCCTTCCCCTACTAGAGATTTTTTAATAATGATAAATTGAAGCTCTTGCAATTAAGTTCACAGAAATTCAATTGCACAAAAATAGAGTCAGGACCTTTAGTTCATGTGACAAAGACCTAGCTGATGTAGCTAATTTTAAGCTTAATATAACCTCTCCATATTCCTGAATGTTAAAAGAGCATTCTAATCTCAGGAATACCCTACATTTTTTTTAAAAAGCTTATTGTTTTGAAATAATGCCAAACTTTTAGAAAGTGTGCAAAGATATTACAGATTTTTGGTATTCCCTTCACTCAGCTTCCCTTGTTGTTAATATCTCCCACAGCCATGGTGCAATTGTCAAAACAGGAAAATCAACATTGGTGTATATTAGGTAAATGATGAACTTTATTCAGATATTACCAGTTTTTCTGCTAATGTTTTTATTTGAATCCAAAATGCAATCCAGAATTTTATGTTTGTTATGGTTTGGCTGTGTCCCCACCCAAATCTCATCTTGAATTGTAGTTTCCACAATTACCACATGCCATGGGAGGGATCCAGTGGGAGGTAATTGAATCATGGAGGCAGGTCTTTCCCATGCTGTCCTTGTGATAGTGAATAAGTCTCACAAGTCTCACAAGATCTGATGGTTTTATAAGAGTTTCCTTTTTCTCTCTTGTCTGCTGCCATGTAAGATGTCTTTCACTTTCCACCATGATTGTGAGGCCACCTCAGCCATGTGGAACTGTGAGTCCATTAAAACTCTTTTTCTTTATAAATTGCCCAATCTCAGATATGTCTTTATCAGCAGTGTGAAAATGAATTAATACAATGTTGTAATTGGCTGCATGTCTCCATCATCTTCTCCAATCTGTGGTCATTCCTCAGCTTTTCCTTGTCTTTCCTTCATATCCTTGACACGTTTAAGGAATAATGGTCAAGTATTTTATAAAATAGCCTTCAATTTGGATTTGTCTGACTTTTTTCATGATTAAATTGAAGTTACAGATTTTAGGGGGAAATTTCACAAGGATAATGTGCCATTATTGTGATTTGCTTAATTTGTGTATTATATTAGAGGCACATTATATTAATATGATATTAATATGTTTTATTAGTAAGTAACCAAAGTGATCACTTGGTTAAGATGTTATCTTCAAGACTGCTCAACTGAAAAGGCATTACTTTTCTCTTTATAATTAATACGCATTTTGTGGGAGATGCATTGCAGCTATACAAAGTTTTTCACCTTAAATTTCTGCTCACTAATTTTAGCATTCATCAGAGGATCTTGCTTGAAACAATTATTGTTCTAGTGTTCTAATGATGATTTTCTATTTCCCACATTTCTTCCTTGGAAATCTTCTTTAAGGAACAATTTTTCTTTATTCCCCATTCATTTATTTATTTGATTATTTATTCTTGTCAGTAGAGATTCACAAGTTATGATTTATACTTTGAATTATATTCAAATAATTTCAGTATTTATTTTCTTTCTCCAATTGTTCCTGGTTTGATCATTGGGAACTCTTTCAAGTTGGTACTATCACCTTTTGACAAGCTCTTATTCCTTTTATTTTCTTTTCACTTTCTTACTTTCTGACTTTGCAAAAAATTTCAGGACCAACTTCTAATTTTTAAGTAGACATTTTAAGGTTGATATCTGATTGGATACTGAGGGTCACGTCCTCAATTCCATGTCTTGGGGAGATATTACATTCCAGATGGTAGCAAATAAAATGGTATAAACAGTGTAAAATGCCCCCCACTTTGGTCTTCTTGGTGTTTTCAACTGGAGGTTTAATTTCAAAATGGAGGTCTGTAATTCTCTAGGTGGAGAGGGGGAAAGGGGAATTAGCGGTAGATCACCCTACGTTAAACTCTAGTGATAGAATTTCGCGACTGAAATGGCAGTGATGGAGGGGTAAGAATGCCTCCGGGAGGGAAATAGGAAGATTATTTGGAAAGGAACACCAGTCAAACCTGTCCACACTGGTGAAATTATATCTGGACATGAGCCGACGAGTAGAGTAAAAAGCGCGGCGCAGTAGGGAAAGGGTAAGAACCCTGTAGAATGGAAAGTCACTGCATGTCTCAAAGAGCAGCGGTCAAAACGTCCTTCCAGAGATGACTGGGAAAGTATGTGTCAATTTGCAAAACCAATGCTGGCATCTCTCAGAAACAAAACACGTGGGCAATCCCTTCCAAGCGATTTTCCTAGGGAAAATACCTTGATGGATTAAGCAATTTCCTTTTAAACATGTAGAAAAACATAGCCATTCATATATTTGTTCAGAATGTTTTCTATTTTTGCATTAAAGAAGTAAAAGCCTGCGGCAGGGAGGGGGAGATGCATCTAAAATTACCTCATTCTTTCTCAGAAACATTAAAAAGATATTTAAATTCCATAACATAAAACTTATTTGTGGTGATTTTATTCATGTTTTCCAAATACAGTAAACCCTGGCTTATGGGGCATTCTATCAAGTGTCTATTTGCATTTGAAGCCTATTTGCTGGTAGTTTAGTATTTCTATGGTACCTGCACCACCAACAACAACAACAAAAAAACAGAAATAAAGCATGTGTTTCACAGTTTGTCTCATTATGAACCTTGATGTTCATAACTAGAATGGTTGCAGGAGGAACAAATTTCCCTACAATCTTCGTGTTAAGTGTTTATATTTGGTCCCTGATTTATTTAAAATTGATCATCTATTCATTACCAGAATGTTCATTCAATTTAAACTTTCAGTTGCTTAACTCTGCAAATCTGACAGAATTTCAGATTACTGCAACAAATAGCCCTTCTTTAGATGGGAGGTCTGGAACCTGTAGGACTTCGGAAATACAATCTCAATTTGCTAATATTGCTCAGGCTAATATTTCTCTTCTTTGAAGCAATGATTCTCTACCTGAAGGTGAATGAATGAATCACCATACATACATCCAAATGATACCTTGAGTCTCTGGCACAACCAATGCCATGTCTTAACATTCGTGGAAATAAACTTTACGTGTGGGAAGAATTCATTGGCTTTTTAGTTCTTTTTTCTTCCCACCTATCTAAGGTTTTTCCTTATCTGTTATTAAAGAAAGAGTTAATCTGCCTTGACGTTCTGCATAATTGGCAAGCTAATGATCATTTACATGTGATCTTTCTCAACATTTATCAAGCTGCATTTTCCTGACATGCAAATGCCATTGTTTGTCCATCAGTCCTGAACAAGGTGGTCATTCTCTACCCTTCAAATCCCATCCCTCAGCACTCATCTTAATCTTCTTTTGTTCTAGCAACAGTCAACATTTTACAGTTACCCAAACCATCCTGCCTCATATGCTACTCTTCTGGCGTGACTTTTCCTTCCTGCTCACCACCTCCTCGCTTCCCTATCTGGTTTAATTTTTCTTTGTGTGTCAAACCTCATCCCCAAAGTAAATTCATTGGTTTGGTTACAATGTCACCTCTTTGTTACCCTCGTGCCCTATCGATGCTTCTATAAGAGAAACTCTAACATTTCATTGTTATTAATGATATGCCAAACTGTAAGCTGCTCAAGGCCAGGATCTATGCCCCATTTATTCCAGAATTTTATGTACCACATACCAGACCGATACAGCAGCACTGAAGAGACATTCAGTGTACGCTCAGTATTGTTATATGCAGACTGTTAAAAGATGATGCTGGTGGCTTTACTGGGAACACATTTTACCCAGAGAAGTCTTATAAAATTGAGTATTTGGGTTCCTAAGCCAGTTATTTTCTCCAACATTTTATTATAAGAAAATAAAACCTACAGTAAAGTTGAGAGAATCCTACACTGAGCATTCATTTCCCCACCACCTAGATTCTACCATTAACATGGTGTTAGCTTGTCTTACCACATAGCTATGTAATCATTCCTCATCTATTAGGCTTATTTTATTGATACATTTTAAATAAACTGCAGATATGAGTATACTTCCTCCTAAACACTTCAACGTACTTATCACTAACTAGAATTCAATATTTATTTTTTCCCAGTGAGTCAAAGTGTACATATAGTAACGTGTATAAATATTAATGATGCATTCTCTATGTTTTCAAAAATAGAAAGGAAAGAGAAATAGGCTACACGTGTTGATGTGAGCAACTATGTACACAGATGGAAGGATGGAATTAAAGGCAGCTATCTTTGGAGACTGTCTGTCAATCACAGAGAAGTTGATTTAGACCCCCTGACTTTATTGTAGATAAATTAACCAACCCTGTACCTATCTACCTCTGTCTGAACTTATTCTTATGCAAAATAGTATAAAATCCCTATCGTTTGTGCTAATTTTATTTGGGCATTCTCATAGTTGAAGCTTAAGGCATCTTAACTGATACATGAGCTTTTCATCCTCTCTGTGGGATAATGACTTACAAATAAATATCTTCAGATCAAGCTTCTATCCTGAAGCCTTGGTCTGCATATAAAATATTGGAGAATTCTACTTTGATGTGCCTGTTGACTGTCCATTTAATAAATCCACTTTATTGAATTTCTAGAATGAATTTTTTTTGAGTACTTTTTCTATGCCAGCAACTATTCTAGATACCATGCCAGCAAACTAAACAAAAGAAGACAACAATCGACAAATTGCCTAATGTTATTTCAGATGAGGATACACGCTGCAAAAGGCTGTCCTTTAGTCAATATAGTGGAGAGAGAGTTACGAATGGACTAGTGGCTAGAGGAACGACAGTAAAGGGTTGACATCAGAGGGACGGTAAGGGAAGGACTCTGAGAAGGTGACTTTGATATAGAACTTGAATTATGAGCATGAGTTATACATCAGAATATCTTGGGTAAGAGTGGACCCATCAAAGAGAACAACAAACGCAAGGACTCCGGGGGGAAAAAAAAGCTTAATGAGTTTCCTGTATACATTTCCTTTATTCCATCTTTGCTTCTACTGTGTTAGTTCAACCCTTAATTAGCTCTTGCCACGATTAATTAAAAAGCCTCCTTCCTCATTTCCTCATCTCAGGTCCAGCCCCTTCTAATTCAAATTCATCTCATCTGCTAGAATGATCTTTTCTAGAATGCTAGTCTAATCATGTCAGTGATTGACATGATTTTTTTTTTGCTTGACAGTATTCAATGGATCTTCATTGCCTTCAGAATAGAATCCAAAACTCTCAGGACAGCACAGAAAGCTCTTCAAGGTCTTCAATGTCTACTACGTAGATTTAGCTCTTGCAATTCCCTCACCAACACCCCTATTCTATATTACAGCCATAATCAGTTGCTGGGTTTCCTGGCTTGTGCCCTGCTTTCTACTTCTCATGCCGTTGTACATATTGCTTTCTGAGCCTGGAACATATGGCTCCACCCCATTCTCTTTTTCTCAACTATCTTTCACTAAATTTTGTAGACTCAGCCTGGAATTATCTGTCTTACACTGCTTTCCTTAACACATTTATTCTGGGCTAATTGTTTCTCCTCTGTGTTTCCATGGCATTCAGTAACATCTTCTGATACGGCACTTACTACACAGTATTGCCAGTTTCTGTTTGTTTATCTTCCCCATTGATCTTTGGACAATGTGAAGGCAGGGATCTTTTATCTCTTAATCCATAGAACCTATAAGAATGTCGAGCAACATATAACATATATTTAGTAAAATGTACTTTTAAGTATTATTTTTATGTGAAGTGAATGCACTTGTACAACTCTAAAACACATATTTCACACAGATCACAGAATTGAAAAGGAAGTTTTTTTTTTTTTGAGACGGAGTCTCGCTCGCTCTGTCGCCCAGGCTGGAGTGCAGTGGCGCGATCTCGTCTCACTGCAAGCTCCGCCTCCCGGGTTCCTGCCATTCTCCTGCCTCAGCCTCTCCGAGTAGCTGGGACTACAGGCGCCCGCCACCACGCCCGGCTAATTTTTTGTATTTTTAGTAGAGACGGGGTTTCACCGTGGTCTCGATCTCCTGACCTCGTGATCCGCCCGCCTCGGCCTCCCAAAGTGCTGGGATTACAAGCGTGAGCCACCGCGCCCGGCCCGAAAAGGAAGTTTTATAAAGACAATGCTGCATACTGGAAATAGCATTTAGAGTCAGACTTACATGGGTAACAGTTCATACTCAGCTGGCTAATAGCTGTAACATGAGGGAAATTGCTTAATTGTTCTGTTTTCTTATTTATAAAATAGTTATAATAAAATTTATCTTAAAGTCGTACATATTGCAAATAATATGGTAAAATAATTATTAGAGAGCATGTGATTTTGTATTTACTAAAATGTCACAGGATCATGCCTTCATAACTGTAAAAGCTACTGTTTACTGGGAAGTCAATATGGTTCATTCATGGTGCTAAGACCTTGATATGTACTGGTTCACACAATCCTCAAAGAGCCTATTTGCAGTAAACACTAATATTGTGAACAAAATGTTTTTTATTTTTCCACATTCCAGACATGTGATAGGATTCTACTCCTGGCCCCATTGTGGTAGGTGTGGCAAGTTCTGGCTAATGAATTGTGAGTATGTCACTTCCAGGCTGAACATTTAATTGCTGACTTGAAATCTTCCTCCAAGTCTCTCTTTTCTATCTGACCAAAGATTAAATGCATTGAAGATGATGGCTGCAGCGTCAGCCTGGGCCTCTGAGGGAGGACAATGAGTAACATTCCGTGCTCACCCATGGCGGACATGTAGCATGAATAAGGAATAAAACTACATTTTGACTCAATGAGAATTTTGATTTTTTTTTCTGAAGTGTTCTTAGCCTATCCTGATGGAAACACTACTTCACTGCAGTGTACTATGACCTCCATTTATTTTACAGATAAAGAAACTGAGATTTGGCCGGGTGCGGTGGCTCACACCTGTAATCCCAGCACTTTGGGAGGCTGAGGTGGGTGGATCACAAGGTCAGGAGTTTGAGATCAGCCTGACCAACATGATGAAGCCCCATCTCTACTAAAAATACAAATATTAGCCAGGTGTGGTGATGCGTGCCTGTAATCCCAGCTACTCAGGAGGCTGAGGCAGGAGAATAGCTTGAACCAGGGAGGCGGAGGTTGCAGTGAGCCAGGATCGCGCTACTGCCCTCCAGCCTGGGCGACAGAGTGAGACTCCATCTCAAAAAAAAAAAACAACAACAACAACAAAAACTGAGATTTAAAATCTTATTTCCCCGTGATTACCTAGCTAGTAAGTGACAGAGTTTGGTTTCTGCCTTTTCTTCTTCACCTATTACATTTCAGGCTTTCTTTTCCTAAATGGATGTCAGGCTCTCTTATCCTAAATTCTCCTGTCTTATAAATAAGTTCCAGTTCAAAACTCAATTCTGTGTAGTGAGTTTTGTTAAAAGGATTCTCATGCACCTCTCAATTCTCTGAACTGTATTGAATATATTGTATATTCTATACTAACAAGTATACATTTTCTTGCATTGTTTCTGTGAAGCTCACATGAGAAAATTATAGCTTTAGAGTGAATGTGAGCTTCTTAAGGGGACTTTGCTTTCTGCTTCTTCACTAATGACCCTCTTATCCTCCTCCCCTGCAGCCAATGCAATACTAATTTCATACCATTTTGCATAAATACAAGATATTTTTGCTCAGAGATTAAGTTCTTAATAACCTATTATTTCATTTCTGATTCATAATTGAAACTAAATATTTTCAGTTTACTTTTTCTGATTTTGTCTCCAAAAAGATGGCGACGTTTATGTCTGAAATTCAGTGCCTTATTTTCCCTGAAGCTGCCGTGTCCATTCAGCTTCTTTTTCCAATAGGGATCTGAAAGCCTGTAGTATATTTACATTAAGTTACAAGAGAGGGAAAAAGGTTATAATAGTGTTGAAGCTTTTTCCCAAGTACCTTTTCTGCCTTTTTTATGGGTGACAGTATGAAGGAGTGCAATGTGGCTAATGAATTTCTACCTGTATGAGCATGAAGAGTTATACATCAGGCTGAGTGCTGTTATTGACCAATCATGTTGCTCAGCGACTCCTACCCATTTTGTAAAAGTTCATAATATCCTCACTGCAATGGTGGTGCAAAAATAAAAGCTGATTTATGAAGAAGATTGGTTTTTTATACCAGTCATTCAGCTCTATTTTCCTGGTAGGAGTGGTGGTAAAAGTCTAATGCGACCCTGAGAATATCTCAAACAACCTAATATGTCTGCGATGAGATCACAATGCAGTCGTATTGCTACCCTTTGTTACTGGTATATGCAACATCCAAAATAAATATGACATTAGGTAAGGCTTGGCCGGGGACTTGACCAACTAGTAGCTTAACTTTGGGAAATTCACCCAATATATCTAAGTTTAAGCTTTGACAAATGAATCTTTTATTTATACAAAGATTTTTTAAAATCAGATGAGCTAAAGAATGTGAAAGCACTTTCAAAATCTGAAATACCATGCAAATATAGGGGATTATTATTATCAGTAGCTTAAAACATTTTGAGAAGAGAGAGATGGAAGCAAAATTTGTGATGTGTGCATTTGTGTTCTATGTAGCTGAATAGCAAAAATAAACATACATATAATAAAGCCATCACCAATATAGAAATATCTTTCAGTAAGACATAGAAAGAAATGTTTCAAAGCGATATCTTGGTAGACTAAATTGTATGATCACTTCTGCTTCTGGCCAGAAGCAACTGATATCAGATTGATCTCCTGCTGTAATAATCAGAAAGCAGGATAAAGGTATAAAAGAACTCTTTTCATATGTTGAACAAGAGACAGTGCAGGAATATAGTTTCTGAGAGAAGAAAAACAGATGAGATAAGCCTCATTGTGCCCCTGTCTTTGTATCTGGAATTACTCTGAACAACAGTGCATGGGGGGGGCAACCCAGCAGAGCACAGCAGGCTCGCTAAGTTGAGAAGGCTGAGATTGGGATTTGGGAGCCCTTGGAATTTGGTGGGCAAGGTCTTGAGAAGGCAGACGCTGTGGTGAGCCTCAGGGTACACAACAGAGACCCAAAAAAGCTCAGGCATAGAATTAGGGCAAAACTAATTCTAGAGTAAAGACTCTTCTAGACTCACATGAACAAAGATATACGAAAATCCTCCAAAGGATCCAGCTGCTTAAGTCACAAGTAAATTAGTTTCATGATAAAAATGAATAAACTTTAACACTCTTTAAAGTAAAACAACAAAATCTAGAATATTCATACTGCCTAACACAAAATTTCAAAATGAGACAGGCAAATAAAAAAATGTGGCTCATGACCAGGAAAAAACCTCAGTAAACAGAAATAGGACCATAAATAGCAGAAATGATAAAATTTGTAAAAATATATTTTTAGAAATCAATTAAAATATGCCCAAAAATTTAAAATAATAAAGATGATAGAAATAGAAGATATTTAAAAAACAAAATTTATTTTGTCATTGAAAAATTTTAAATAATACTTAAAACTCACTACAGAAGATTAATACCCAATTATAAATAGCAGAAGGAAAAAAATCAGTAATCTTGAGACACAGCAATTTAGTCTATTAAATAGATTAAATAAATGAAATAAAATGAAATTTCAGGGACAATAAAATGAAAATTAAAGTGAACAGAAATTTAGTGACCTTTGGAAAAATTCAACTATAAATATAATTGAATTAAGAGAAATAAGTGAGGCTGAAAAATAATTGAATAAACTTCAGCTAAAAGTACTACAAATTTGATTTATAAAACTATAAACCTATAGGCCTAAGACATTCAACAAATCACAAGGAGGATTAAACACTCAGAAAATCAAATCAGATACATTAAAATAAAGCTGATGAGAATCAGTGATAAAAGAAATCTTAAAAGGAGAGAAAAATAAAATAATATATAGGTAAACAAAGATAAAATAGAATGAAGATATTTCAGAAACAATGAAAGATAGAATACATTGAACAAACTCTCTAAAGTGTGAAAAGTAAAAAACTGTCATATAGAATTTTATGCCCAGCAAAAATATCCCTCAAAACTGAAGGCAAACAAAAACCGGTAGAATTTAGCACTAGCAGACCTGCCTTCAGAAATGTTAAAGTGAAGAACAGAAAAGTATTGTCAATACATAGCTAAATTTAAAATATATTTGTTTTATTGTGTTTTTTAATTTGCTTAAAAGATAGTTTACTTTTAAAAGCAAAATAACAATATATCAGTGGATTTATAATATATGTAGAAACTACATGCCTGTCAGCAATGCAATAAAGGACAAGAAGGGGAAAGAGATGTATACTGTTGTATATTGCTTATGGTAAATGAGTTTCATTGAGAAATATTTAAATACTAGAAGAACCATTCATAACAAAATGAAGAATAACTGAAAAGGCATTATAGAAGAAAAACAGAATATTAAAAATTATTTAATTAATCCAAAAGCTAGCTGGAAAGATTAGTAACTGAGACCATATGGAATCGGTGTTAAGATAGACACATAGATTAATGAAATGGAACAGAGGCCAGAAATAGAGCCACATGTACATGATCAAATGATTTTTAACAAAGGTGCCCAGGTAATCAGTGTGGAAATGACAGAGAAACAGGGGAAGTCCGGGTAAAAGCTTTGGCCCCTCAGAGGCCTTCTCTGAGAAAGCACAGTCATGAGAGTGAGGCTGTTGTCTCGAAGGAAGCGTGAGGGCAATGGTCCTTCTCAGGTATCATGCATCCAGGTTGGGTATTGGGTATGAAGCGTGAGACCCTTAGCAGACTGCTCCATGAGCTTCTCTGGATGCTTTCAATTTCAGCAGGTTCATGGGTTTATAAATAATCACTGAGAAATGTAATTTTTTTTTTTTTTTGAGACGGAGTTTCATTCTTGTTGCCCAGGCCGGAGTGCAATGATGTGATCTCAGCCCACTGTAACATGCACCTCCCCGGTTCATGCAATTCTCCTGCCTCCGCCTCCCGAGTAGCTGGTATTACAAACATGCACCACCACACCCAGCTAATTTTTGTATTTTTAGTAGAGATGCGGTTTCACCATGTTTGTCAGGGTGGTTTCTAACTTCTGACCTCAGGTGATCCACCTGCCTCGGCCTCCCAAAGTGCTGGGATTACAGGCATGAGCCACCGCACCCAGCCTGAGAAGTGTAATTTTTCAATAACTCTGTGGCAGCTATTCACAAGGATGAGCCCCCATTTTCTGTCACAAGCATATGCTCTTAAAAAAAAATCATTGCTTTCTGGACAACAGATTACACTAGTTCCACAACTCTTTCAAGAGTAATAATTAAAAAGAAAAGCAAGAGAGATATAGAACTCAAACACCATTGTGCACAGAACCAGTTTCCTGTGCCTGAGCCCTGGATGGCAAGGGGTCTTAGCCAAGCCCTCTCTCAGGCTGCTGCATTAAAGCCAAGGCTGGTTTCACTGTGGACTAACAGAAAGCTGCCTTGCTTTGTGATCTGGGGGCAAAAGAATGATATTATTTTTAAAAAATTAAAAACATGTAATGAAAGGTGATGGAGAGAAAAACACATTATTAGATACTTCAGAGGCATATATATATGCAATACTTATTTATATATGCATATATAGAAATATATTCACACATATACACACACACAGATACACATACACACACAGAGGGAAAGAGAGAGGGAGAGATATATTATAGGGGATTGGCTCACATGATTACGGCAGCTGACAAGTCTCAAGATCTGTCAGAGTGAGCTGACCCAGGATTGCTGATGGTGTAGTTCCATTCCAAAGGCCAGCAGGCACCAGGCCCAGAAACAGTAGATGTTTCCGCTGGGGTCTGGAGACAGGATAAAGCTGATATCCGAGTCTGAAGACGGGCAACAAGAATTCTCTTAGAGGGAGGGAGAATCAGTCTTTTTTTATTCTTTTCAGGCCCTCCTGCCCACATGAGGGAGGACGACCTGCTTTGCTTTCTTTACCAATTCACATGTTCACCATCTCACAGAAGCACTCAGAATAGTGTTTGACCAAATATCTGGACCCCCATGGCCTAGTCAGGTTGACACATAGAATTAACCATTACAGACGCTTTTGGGTTATGGGTCTTGACTGTACATTCTGATATAAAGTTAGATAAGTGAACCCCTTACAGTGAGAGTTTAATTTAAGGATTACCTGTAGACTTTACACAGGGGAAAAAATGGAAAACTAAATATTCCTATTGTTTAATGATTAAGTGAGAAGGGTTATCATGTCTCTGGAAGACATTTTCCAATGCCCACACCAAAACCCAGGGAGTAGGAGGGGAAAACCCAAGTTGACTGTGGTTTTTCAGACCCTGCCTGGGGTCTGGTCATCACACGTGCGACTGGTAAGTGGGCAGAAGAGCTCATCTGTGAAGAGGGAAGCAAAAATGGTTGTTTTATGAGTGTTTAAGCACCCACAGCTCCGCTAAGCTCTTTATTCCCCTGCCTCCAAAATGTAATCGCCCTTCATGGGTGAGAAATTCTGTTTATTTTAATGAGAACCTCTTCTGTCTAACACTGATTTTCTGGGACTAGATGAAGGCAGCGGTCAGAAAGGATACCAAATTCTTCTGCCTTTGCTGGGCTCTAGTCAACTGCTTCCAGGAAACCTTCCCACAGCCAGAGCTTCCACCTGCTGCTAAGAAAGGCCATCTCTCCTGGAACTTAATGGTCTACACCCTTCCACTGGACGCCTGATGGCACAGACCTTTGGATTCTCCCATTTTTCTTGTGCTTTAATAATTCCACGCGGATAGAAAGGCTCTGGAAATTTCATTTTTGTGCCCCCACTCCCTGTGCCCACCCCCCACCCTCACCCCATGTCTCAGCTCCATCATTTCACATGGAAGTGACACAGGGCTTGGTGAACTGAGCGGTGGGACCCCCTATTGGTTGTGCCCTAGTTAGCTTTGGCGTTTAGTCTTCCTCTTTTCTTTTCCATTGCCCCTAATCCAGTCCAAGGCATCTAGAGTCCTGCAAGTCTCCTAAATGGTTCTAAGCATCTCTAACCCATTCTGTAGTCATCCTATTACAATTCAGGCCTAATCATCTTATTGCCTTGCTTAAAGCTTTTCAAAGATTTATCCCACTGCTCTTAGGACAAGAGCCAAGCACTCTAGTCTGGCCTCGACAAGACCTGCACGATCTGACCTCTCATTACTGCCCCTTTATCTTTTGTGCTCCAGCAACACAAGCCTCCTTCAGGTCCTCAGAAAAGCCAAGCTTCTCACTCTTCAATTTCCTCTGTCTATAATTTATCCTCTTTGAGTCCTCCCTCTCATTTTCTTATTCCAATATCTTAAATGTTTTATCAGTCGCATCACTTCCAAGGGAATTTGTTGTGACTCCTCAGATGAGGTCAGATCTCTCGGTTATAAACTCTGTCCACATCCTCTGCTGCTTCTAACACATCGTAATTGTGCTTAAGTGATTACTTATTAATACTAACTTATCAATAATCTATTTCTACTAATAATTAATTATTCACTGCTGCATTCCCAAGCAGTGGGGACCATAGCCAGAGTGGGAGCTGGAAGGTTGTGAGTCTTGTGCTGTGATCACCTCAGGGAAACTGAGGCTTGAGAACTGAGCTCTTCAGGAGCAAATCTAGGACAGTAAGGGGTGGTAGCAAGTGAGCAGGGATGGGGCTCAGGCTGAGGCAGTCCCCTAGAGTGTTAGGGCCAATTATCAATGCAGAGCTGGACGGTGCTCAGCTCAATGGGCTGTCGGCAAGCTGTGAATCTGGAGGTGATAGAGAGGGATGGAGGGAAGCAGCCAGCCACTTCTGACGCTTATTTAACATGGCCCTGAACCAGCGGGGCACCCTGTAGAGGCAGCACAGAGAAAGAAGCAGCAAGTGGCCACAGAGATGGTGCTGTCCAAGGCAGATCTGGAGCACACAGAGGAGCTGAGGCCCTCTGCCAAGGAGTCCAAGAGCAGCCAGACTGATGGAGCAGGCGCCATGGAGGCGCCACTCTGAGAAAGTGTTCCCAGGGAGAAAACCAGCAGGAGAGACACTCAGGCACCTTCCTGATAAACTTGAAGACACAGGGGCTTGGGCACAGCGCCTAGAAATAGCAATGCAGAGATGAGAAAAACCAACTAACACAGGAGAGGAAGCTTGGCCCAGAAGCATCTGGAGCCCATGGCGTGGGCCTCATGGAAGCCAGGGCCTGCCAGGCTCTCTGCTGACTCCTACTTTGTTCAAGGCCAATTCATGCCTTTACCTCGTTGAAATTTGTCAGTCATTGCGTCTTCATAGATTTATCTTTTATTACCCCTACCTTCCATTAGGTACTCTGATCACATCTATAGGAGGCTGAGATTGCCCCAAAGCTCACTGATGATCTGTTGATTGGTTTTTCTGTTGAATCTTTTCTTTGTCTAAGTTTTATTTTGGATGGTTTCTATTGTTGTGTTTTCAATTTCACTAATGTTAATTAAGAATGCTTAATCTGCCATTAGTCCCATTCACTATATTTATTTTAGATATTGTAGTTTTTGTCTTCAGAAATGTCATGTATGTCTTTTTTTGTTGTTTTTTGTTTATTTGTTTGTTTTTTGAGACAGAATCTGGCTCTGTTGCCCAGGCTGGAGTGCAGTGTCATGATCTCCGCTCACTGCAACCTTCTGCCTTGTGGGTTCAAGTGATTCTCCTGCCTCAGCCTCCTGAGTAGCTGAGATTACAGGCGCCCGCCACCACACCCAGCTAATTTTTGTATTTTTAGTAGAGACGGGGTTTCACCATGTTGGTCAGGCTAGTCTCAAACTCATGGCCTCGTGATCTGCCTGCCTCGACCTCCCAAAGTGCTGGGATTACAGGCGTGAGCCACTGCGCCTGGCCTGATGTATTTCTTTTTAAAGTAACTTCCATGCTTCTATTTAGCTTTTTGAATACACGGAATGCAGTTATACAATGATTATAATGTCTCTTTCTGCTAATTCTAACATTAATGTTTTTTCCTGTTTAGTTTCAATGGATTGATTATTATCCTTATTATGAGCTGTAATTTTCTGCTTCTTTGTATGTTTAGTAATCTTTAATTGGATGCCATACTTTGTGAATTTTAACTTGTTAGATACTGAATATGTTTGTATTCTTTTAAATATTATTGAGCTCCTCCCCCACCCCCCACCCCCAGAATGCAATTAGAGATTACATTATGAATGACTATATGTCAACAAACTAGAAAACCTAGCAGAAATGGATAAATTCCTGGGCACATACAGCCCACCAAAATTGAACCAAGAAATAAAACACCTGAACAGAACAATTACAGTAATAAGATTGAATCAGTATTAGCTGGGTAGGAAAATAATTTGTACACCAAACCCCATGACACACAATTTACCTATATAACAAACCTGAACATTTCCCCATGAACCTAAAGTAAAAGTTAAACAAACAAACAAACAAACAAACAAACAAAAACAGAAAGCCTAGGACTAGATAACATCACTGCTGAATTCTACTGAACATGTAAAGAATTTATACCAATTCTTCTCAAACTTTTCCAGAAAACTGAAGAGAAGGGAATTCTCATTTTATGAGGCCAGCATTTCTCTAATTCCAAAACCAAACAAGGACACAAGAGAAAAACAAAAGCTATATGCCAATATTCCCAATGAATATAGACACAAAAATCCTCAACAAAATACTACCAAACAAAATCCCGCAGCATATTAAAAAAAGATCATCTGCCATGATCAGGTGGGACTTATCCTAGGGATGCAAGGATGGTTCAACATACTCAAATCAATAAACATAATACATCACATCAACAGAATAGAGAAACAAGATGATCATCTCAATAGATACAGAAGGAGCATTTGATAAAATTTGACAGCATTCATGATAAAAATTCTCAACAAATTAGGCATAGGCGGAGTGTACCTCAACACAATAAAGGCCATATATGACAAACCCACAGCTAACATCATACTGAAATGTGATAAAACTGAACTGGAACAAGGCAAGGATGCCGACTCTTAACACTCTTATTCAACATAATACTAGAAGCTCTAGCTAGAGTAATTAGGCAACAGAAAGAAATAAGGGGCAGGGAGGTGGGGAAGGGAGAGCATTAGGAAAAAGAGCTATTGCATGCTGGGCTTAATACCTAGGTGATGGGTTGATAGGTGTAGCAAACCACCATAGCACACGTTTACCTATGTAACAAACCTGCACATCCTGCACACATACCCCAGAACTTAAAATAAAAATTAAAATTAAAAAACTCTCTACATTGAAAAGGAGAAAGTAAAAGTTGTCCCTCTTTGCAAACAACATGATCTTATATGTAGAAAACCCTAAAAGCTCCAGCACAAAACCTTTAGAACTGATAAACAAATTCAGTAAAGTTGAGGGATACAGACTCAACAGAAAAAAATCAGTAGCATTTCTATAAACCTAACTCACTGAAAAAGAAATCATGAAAGCAATCTCATTTATAATAGCTACCCAAAAAATACCTCAAAATACATTTAACTAAGGAGATGACAAGGGATTAATAACCAACTATATAAGGAGCTCAAGCAACTCTATAGGAAAAAAATCCAATAATCCAATTAAAATATGGAAAACAAGATCTGAATAGACATTTCTCAAAAGAAGAATACAAATGGCAAACAGGTATATGAAAAGATGCTCAATATCACTGATCATCAGAGAAATGCAAATCAAAACTACGTAAGATATAATCTCACCCCAGCTAGAATGGTTATTAGAAAAAAAAGACAAAAATAACAAATTCTGGCAAGGATGTGGATAAAGGGGAACTTTAATAGTATTTTTAGTGGGAATGTGAAATTAGTACAACTACTATGGGAAACAGTATGAAGGTTCCTCAAAGAACTAAACATGGAACTACTAGATCATCCAGCAATCCCACTACTGGGTATACGGACACAGAAAAGAAAATTAGTATATACTATCAAAAAGATATCCCTGCACTGCCATGTTTATTGCAGCACTATTCACAATAGCCAAGAATTGAAATCAACCTAAGTGTCCATCAGCAGATGAATGGATAAATAAAATGTGGTATATGCATATGATAGAATATTATTCAGCCATAAAAAAGAATAAAATTCTGTCACTTGCAGTAACATGGATGAACTCAAAGGACATTATATTAAGTAAAATAAGTCAGGCACAGAAAGATGAATACCAGATGATCTCACTTATATGTGGAAGCTAACATAGTTGATCTCATAGAAGTAGAAAGTAGAATACTTGGCTGGGAACAGTGGCTCACGCCTGTAATCCCAGCACTTTGGGAGGCGGAAGCAGGTGGATCACCTGAGGTCAGGAGCTGGAGACCAGCCTGGCCAACATGGTGAAACCCTGTCTCTACTAAAAATACAAAAATTAGCCAGGTGTGGTGGCCCATGCCTGTAATCCCAGCTGTAATCAGGAGGCTGAGGCAGGAGAATCATTTGAACCTGGGAGACAGAGGTTGCAGTGAGCTGAGATTGTGCCACTGCACTCCAGCCTGGATGACAAAGCAAGACTCTCAGATACAAAATTACAGCTAGATAGGAGAAATCAGTTCTAGTGTTCTATAGCACCGTCACTGTAATTAATAATGATCTATTGTATATTTTCAAATAGGTAGAAGAGCGGATTTTGAATGTCCCCAACACAAAGAGGTGATAAATGTTTATGGTGGTAGATATGCTAATTACCCTGACTTGATCATTGCATTTTGTATTCACGTATTAAAATATCACAATGTACTCTATAGACGTGTATAATGATCATGTGTCCACTGAAAATAATATAAGGCAAAGAAGAAAAAAAGTTACGGTTTCAGATAAAGGCACATTTTCATATGGGGGTCTTTCAGCCCTACCGAGATGACACACGTATTTGATAAAGAATCACTTGTATTGAAGGTCCACTTGCAACTGAAAATGTTCAAGCAAAGCATTTTGAAGTGAGAAGGGGTTTCTCCAGCTCCTTGTGAGGTGCAGACTCTTGCTCTAGCATTGAATGCCCTCGTTCCTGGAGTGACATCTTCCTCCTTTCCCCTGAAGGCTTCCACTGAGCTCCAGATCATTTACTTGACACAAAGGGTGTCTCTGTATCTTTCCCAAACCTCATCCCAGTGATGTTCTTGACCTCATTTTCTAGGCCCTCCTCATTCCCCAGCATGAGAGGTAAATTTTATTCCTTTGTAAACTGGAAACCAGAAATCTGCAGGGAAGAGGGTAACATGGGATTTCGAGGTTGAACTTGCACTATTCTTATGGAGTCTGATTCTCCAAGGGAAATAAACCTGTCAATGCATGAATGTTCCAAATATATCCCGAGTTGGCTTAAATCTGTTTTATTTTATTTTATTTTATTTTGAGATGGAGTCTTGCTCTGTCACCCAGACTGGAGTGCAGTGGCGCGATCTCAGCTCACTGCAACCTCCAGCTCCCGGGTTCAAGCTATTCTCCTGCCTCAGACTCCCCAGTAGCTGGGATTCCAGGTGCGTGCCACCATGCCCAGCTAATTTTTGTACTTTTAGTAGAGACGGGGTTTCACCATGTTGACCAGGCTGGTCTTAAACTCCTGACCTCAAGTAATCCACCCGCCTTGGCCTCCCAAAGTGCTGGGATTGCAGTCATGAGCCACTGCGCCTGGCCCAAATCCGTTTTCTTTAACTTGCTAGAGCCCCTTAGAGAAATTAGTGCCTCTCCCAGGTCACCGTATGAGGCTTTAATGCCTAGAAAACGCAGGCCACTTCCTCCAGCCCTCCTCCTCACTAAAAAATAATAACATTTTTCATATGAGAAGCTACTTATGAGGCTTTAAGCTAGAGTATCTTTTCATGCATCAGCTCTGGCTGTTGGTTTCAGTGGTTTAATTCTAAATCTGCTGCCAGGAATGCTGTTGAGAGTGAAAATGAGCCCCACGTTTGCTGCCATCAAAGCTTAGGGCTTTCAGATGGCCATTAGGTGGCCATGAATCTCCTGAGTTTATCTACAAACGTCTGTGTGTATATCCATTTATTTCAAGATAGGATCTGTAGCTTTCCTCGTTCTCAAAGGGGTCCAGTATTCAAAAGAGGTTAAGAACTACGGGTTTAAATAATTTAAAATGGTCAGTTATTTATTTAGCTTTTTAAGCCTACTTCCTGTAATTGAAATAACTTACAACACTTCTGTATGCCTCCCGAGGCCTCTAAATTGAGCCTGAGGAAGATTTTTTGGCTTCTTCTTCTCCCCTCTCTAAACGCTGTTAGGGCCTCGCTACAGAAAATAGTTCCTCTGCTTTGTTTCTCTCCTCCAGCAATTCCTAGAGGGTCCTCATTTTTCTACTAAGTAACTCCGGATAGCAGAAGAATAAAAATTCAAATCAGCTACATTTTGAGAACTTATGATGAAGGCAAGAAACATGCCTACTCGTATTAGAGCAGAATATGACCCCTAGCAGGTGCCCTCTGGAATACAACGTGGTCACCCAGCCGTGTTATGCTCACTGCGGCCATGCCCTGAGAAGAATACAGACGACACGGTTCCCTGCCCCTAAGAAGTTTACAATCCAATCAATAAGACAAAACCAACAGTTAGTCCACCACATTATAATTCTTAAGTCGTTTCCTATGTGGAAGTGACTATACACATTTTAAAGACGCTCCAGAGAGATAAAGTTCGTTAAAGCCCAGATAAATCAGAAGATGTTCTTCGAGGAAGGAAGATATAAACTGGGCCTGAAAGACTGGATCATGTCCAGATTTTGTGAATATTGAAAGCCCACTTTTTATTTATGTTTGGTTTTTTTTTCCCAATGCAGCAAGAAGAAATTAAAAGAGTAACTGAATTACCTTTTCTGCAAGAGTGGAAAGATCACAGTGAGAGGTGACAGCCTGCTGGCAGTCCTCACAGCCCTCGTTCGCTCTGGGCACCTCCTCTGCCTGGGCTCCCACTTCGGCGGCACTTGAGGAGCCCTTCAGCCCCCCGCTGCACTGTGGGAGCCCGTTTCTGGGCTGGCCTAGGCGGGAGCCGGCTCCCTCAGCTTGCAGGGAGGCGCGGAGGAAGAGGCGCCAGCGGGAACCGGGGCTGCGCGCCGCGCTTGCGGGCCGGCTGGACTTCCGGGTCGGCTGGACTTCTGGGTGGGCGTGGCCTTGGCGGGCCCCGCACTCGGAGCAGCCGGCTGTCCCTGCCGGCCCCAGGCACTGAGGGACTTAGCACCCGGGCCAGCGGCTGCGGAGGGTGTACTGGGTCTCCCAGCAGTGCCAGCCCACCGGCGCTGCGCTCCATTTCTCACGGGGCCTTAGCTTCCTTCCCGTGGGGCAGGGCTCGGGACCTGCAGCCCGCCATGCCTGAGCCTCCCACCCCCTCCATGGGCTCCTGTGCGGCCGGACCCTCCCCGACGAGCGCCGCCCCCTGCTCCATGGCGCCCAGTCCCATGACCAGCCAAGGGCTGAGGAGTGTGGGCGCACAGCAAGGGACTGGCAGGCAGCTCCACCTGCAGCCCCGGTGTGGGATCCACTGGGTGAAGCCAGATGGGGCTCCTGAGTCTGGTGGAGATGTGGAGAACCTTTAAGTCCAGCTCAGGGATTGTAAATACACCAATCAGCACTCCGTATCTAGCTCAAGGTTTGTAAACACACCAATCAGCACCCTGTGTCTAGCTCAAGGTTTGTGAATGCACGAACCAACACTCTGTATCTAGCTACTCTGGTGGGGCCTTGGAGAACCTTTGTGTCCATACTCTGTATCTAACTGATCTGATGGGGACGTAGAGAACCTTTATGTCTAGCTCAGGGATTGTAAACCCACCAATCAGCACCCTGTTAAAACAGACCACTGGGCTCTACCAATCAGCAGGACGTGGGT
The DNA here is from genome assembly GCF_009828535.3 of Hylobates moloch. NCBI lineage: Eukaryota > Metazoa > Chordata > Mammalia > Primates > Hylobatidae > Hylobates > Hylobates moloch. Next base: position 233,983,268 of record NW_026652276.1, on the reverse strand, counting down.
GGGGCCAGATAAGAGAATAAACGCAGGCTGCCCAAGCCAGCAGTGGCAACCCACTCGGGTGCCCTTCCACGTTGTGGAAGCTTTGTTCTTTCGCTCTTTGCAATAAATTTTGCTACTGCTCACTCTTTGGGTCCACACTGCTTTTATGAACTGTAACACTCACCGCGAAGGTCTGCAGCTTCACTCCTGAGCCAGCGAGACCATGAACCCACCAGAAGGAAGAAACTCCGAACACATCCGAACATCAGCAGGAACAAACTCCGGACAGGCCGCCTTTAAGAACTGTAACACTCACCACGAGGGTCCGTGGCTTCATTCTTGAAGTCAGTGAGACCAAGAACCCACCAATTCCGGACACAACAGGATGGGCAAGAGCAGGGAGTTAAAGGGACTAGAGGCTGTTGTCCTCAGAGGGCCATCTGCTTACGGGAGCCGGTCAATCTCTCCTCCCCATTTATGTATTTCAAAAATAGGCAAACTGCCCCAGTTTGCCTAAAACTTCATAATCCCAATTCTACTAAAAATACAAAAATTAGTTGGGCATGGTGGCACACACCTGTAATTCTAGCTACTCGGGAGGCCAAGGTGGGTGGATCACTTGAGGTCAGGAGTTCAAGACCAGCCTGGTCAACATGGTAAATTAAATTATCTCTAAGTCCCCATTTGCCCCAACACCTACTGATGCTAAATTCACATTGACAATTTTACTCTATTGTCACTACTGATAATAAGCAGAAGTGTAGACAAGCATCAAGCAAGTGAGTACTGAGAAAGAAGGAGATACCCCCATCTGCTCTCACCCCAGGAAGCAACTGCTCCACTTTGCCTAAAACTTCATAATTAGTGAGACCTCTGCAGCACTGGAGAACTCTGTTGAGTATAAATGAGTTGTCTGGGCAAGGCAATTAAAGCTTTATCTGACATTAATGTCTTAGTGAAAGTTTGTTAACAAATTTGTTTCAGTAAGGGGAATACAGACCTGGAAATCCTGGGTAAAAAGTGGAAGATGCTGCCCTTAGCGGATAGGGTGGATGGACCTAAGTAGGAATCATGATAGGGAAAGGACGCCAATTATCAAACGGGAAGAAGTAAGGGAGGGGCAAGTCTTGTAAATACACTCTAGGTCATGATTTGCCTTAGGTTATCACATCTAATAGTATATCTGTAATCTATTTCACACATATGGTGCCCAGTCCTTACGAACAAAATAACTCATGGTTTAGTTGGGGAAATAAGACATAATATAGATCTTCCAAATCTTTTGAGTTTATCCTATTACTAAGTAGGTATTTAGGTAGACAGTGGCTCAATAATTGCCCATCAGATTAAATACATGAACAAACAATGTTGTCAGAGAGAGTCAAGTGATTTTAAAAAACAAGTTAATGCACAGAAACACTTAATAGAAAACCATGTCAGATCCCTACTTGCCCCACTGATACGATGCTGCCTTCACACTCTGCGAGCCCTCTGTGTTCCCCTGGCCTGAGTTCTCCACCTAAGCAAAGAACCAGACTGGGCATGGTGGCTCATGCCTGTAATCCCAGCACTTTGGGAGGCTGAGGTGGGTGGATCACTTGAGGTCAAGAGTTCAAGACCAGGCTGGTCAACATGATGAAACCCCATCTCTACTGAAAATACAAAAAATAGCTGGACATGGTGGCACACATCTGTAATTCCAGCTACTCAGGAGGCTGAGGCAGGAGAATCACTTGAACCCCAGAGGCGGAGGTTGGAATGAACCAAGTTCATACCACTGCACTCCAGCCTGGGCGACAGAGTGAGACTCTGTCTCAAAAAAAGAAAGAACCAGATGATCTCCCAACACGGCCTTTTCTCAGGCCCTAAGCCTTAATAAATCATCTCTACCCTTCTGAGATACCCTGGGAAGCATTTGCTAGCTAATTAGCTCTGCTATGAGTAACTAACATACTTTTGGTCTTTACTCAACAAATCAGCAACCAATAGAAGACAACAGACATTTGAATATAAATTTCCTCATAAGTTTGTCTGTTCTTTCTTGTTAGCGAGATTCTTCAGGGCTCATTTTAAATTCTGAACACATTACAGGCTCAACAACAGCTAGTTGATAGACTTATTGGTGCTGCCTTAGGCCATGGCATTTCCATTGGGGTATCCTTGATCACTCTGATATTGCTTCCCTACTGAGAGCTACAGTTATACCGGCTAATCATGCTAAATTCTCCAAAGTCCCACTCTTCGTGGCAATCACCTTCACTTGGGAATTTTAGACTAGAGCAATGCACAGTTTAATATCTTTTCAGAATTTATACTTTCGCTCAGATCTTCAAGAAAGTGGCTCTGTTATTCTACAGGTAACATCTAATGAGACATTCTGGCCAGAAGCTTAAGGTAACACTCGCCCTGCAGTCATCAAAAATAAGAGCTGCCTCTGCTGTCATAGCATTCTCAACTGTGCAGTAGGAAGCACGGCTGATCCTGGCCAGACTAGGAGTAAGCCATGAAAGATATTGATTGACAGGCTATGAGGACCCATTGAGGTTTCCAGAGATGAAAGGTGAAGGGAACTGACTTTCTGGAGCACGGACTTGATACCAGGGTCCGTGTCACATTTCTATTTACATCTCCTGTTGTTGCATTATCTTAGCTCCTGATCCTCACAGGTGTGGTGATTTTCATCGCACTAATGGAGAATCATAGGCTCACGTATTTTAAGTAACTTGCGGAAGACCACATTGATTAGTTTGTGGGAAAGTATGTGTTTGGGGGACACAGAGAATTGTGTCAAAATCAATATTCCACTCTTTTTACAGCTCCCTTGGTCTCGTTTCAAAGAAGGTGGTGCTAAAAAGAACTGGAGCCCAGTTATTTAGGAAAGACAAAGAATAAAGTGACTATTGCAGAAACCCTGAGTTCTATGGCCTTAGGCAAGGTACTTAGCTTCTGTGCATCTTAGTTTCCTCAGCTGCAAATTGGCTTAATAAAAGTGTTTCTCATCAAATCTAAGATACCACCAATTGTAAGTCTTATCATTTATGTGCTAATTAAAATAAACTTAGCAATTTGATTATGACATAATACTCTTATTAGAATTTTTATAACTTTTGAAAAGCTCTTTTAAGCTTAACCCCTTTATGCCTGAGGTTGCAGTTTTTTGAATTTTTGCAGTCAGACCTTGCCGATGACCTTAAGCAGTAGGATGCAACTCCCATTTGCTTAGCATTCCAATAATGGAACACTAGGCATAAATGATAAAAATAGTGGTGTTTATTGTGTGTCACTGCTGTGCAAAACTAAATATATATATATATATATGAAATGAATAGGTGTATTATTAAAATTTTGTCACATCCAAAGTTTGACTGTTTGAACTTTTCTCACTGTCTTTCATCAATGCTCCTGTTTTCTCTATACCAGAGAACATCAGTCATGAATGTGTTAGGAAACAGTACTCCATCCTGATTCCCTGTGCAGTGACCACTGGAATGTGACTTCCAGTCAGTCAACAGCAATTATAAGGCATACGAATTACATAGCTGCTAAAACTTTTTACAAATCCTTCTTATAATTAATGAAAAGCATAATGTCTATCTTTCAGGCATATTATGACAATTAAATATAAAGAGGCAGAATAAAATAGTATTAAACAGGTCGGGCATGGTGGCTTATGACTGTAATCCCAGCACTTTGGGAGGCCAAGGCAGGCGGATCACTTGAGGTCAGGAGTTTGAGACCAGCCGGCCAACAGGGCGAAATCCCATCTCTACTAAAACTACAAAAATTAGCCAAGCATGGTTGTGCACTCCTGTAGTCCCAGCTACTTGGGAGGCTGAGGCAAGAGAATCACTTGAACCCGGGAGGCGGAGATTGCAGTGAGCCAAGAAGGCACCACCGCACTCCAGCCTGGGTGACAGAGCAAGACTCCGACTCAAAAAAAAAAAAAAAGCACTAAACATTCAATAAATTTTAGTAATTATATAGACAACCTGAGAACTTTAATAATAAAACTTTTATGATGTAAGTTTTATTTCTTATTTTTTTCTAGGAAGCAATTCACAAGGATCATTTTAACCAGATGTCACCAGAATAAATAGGTTAGGCACATAAGAAGACAGAATGTGATTTCACTTATACTTCTTTACATCTCGCTGTCAGCCTCCCAGCCTCAAACTGCTGCTTTGCATTATGGAGCAAAAATATGAAAAGGTTAAAATAATTAATGTAAATAAGATGGTGGACAAGTGCATTACTTCTCAGGAATAAAATGTTTGTATTTTAATGGAAGCCTTCAGGAAAGTCAGTGCCTTAATTCAAAGTCATAGAATTTTAATGACAGTGACAGACATATGGGAGTGGTATTTTGGATAGAGGTGTTTTGGATATGTCATTTTATTGTTCCCAAGCAATAAAAGGATTATACAAGCTGTACAAGGATGATGCAACCTACTCATTGCCTGTTACTTACAATGCTTCCCTGTCACCCAACAGTAATCCTAGGTCACACGAATTGTCTTTGGCAGTGAAATGAGAACAGATGTGATACACACTTGTCCAGGCTGAAGCTTTAAAGGTAATCATGTGACTTGGAGCTGATGCTTACTCTTTGTTCTCTTTTATGAGGATGGCATCTTCTAGCTCAGAGCTGCTTTTCAGCCTGGATCCTAGAGCGAGAAGACACCTAATAGCGCTGCTGCCACCAACATGAGACATCAGCAGGAAACATCCTTGAGCAAGATGCTAAGATGGGGCAGTGGGTATTGTCGCAGCAAAACTGACCAATACAATATACTTTTGCATGCCCCCAAAATTACAGCCCATACTCAACACACAAAGAGGACTGATAGATCAAAAGTTCCCAAGTTGGACGATTTTCCGAAATTCAGCTGCTTGTGCATGCCATAAAGCACAGCACAGCTGCACACAGGCATCCTATGCATGGTTGGCTACACCATGAAACAAACCTGCAAGAATGGGACAGATGCTGGGGACCTGGTAGTAAGAGGAGAAAGTTTAGATGTTTAGATAGGAATTAGACTCCAGAGAGCACAGAGTAAGGCAATGTTTAAAAATGGTCACAGTTTGGGTCCCCAGGAGATACACTCTGAAATGTAGTTTTGCTTGCAGGAAGTTTCTTGGGTGTGGTCTCAGGATCAACCCCTGTGGGAGAGGACAGAGAAAAACAGATTGAGCACAAAGAATTTGAAAGGTGGTATGTTGGCCCCAGAAGTCTCAATAAAACCCATGGAAGTCCTAGGTCACAGAAGACCCTTCAGAGGCATTCCAAATCGAGGAACGACAGGCCACAACCCTCCAAACCTCATCTACATACTGCACATTGTATAGAAGGTGCCCACCATATGCACACCCTGATCAAATTGAGTCACTGAACTCTTGTGAATAACACAAAGAGTAGAAGTGAGTGTTAGCATATGCATGTGTGCAGACACAACACACTTGCAATTGTTTGTTGTTTCCATAGAAAATCTCGTGTATGCATCTTAAATATTAAGTATAAAGATGCCACAATATCTGTCATCACCTTGAACTAATAATAACGTGCAACTCACACCTGTAATCCCAGCACTTTGGGAGGCCAAGGCGGGCAGATCACCTGAGGTCAGGAGTTCGAAACCAGCCTGGCCAACATGGTGAAACCCTGTCTCTACTAAAAAAAAGTACAAAAATTAGCTGGGTGTGGTGGCGGGGGCCTGCAATCTCAGCTACTCAAGAGGCTGAGGCAGGAGAATCGCTTGAACCCGAGAGGCGGAAGTTGCAGTGAGCCGAGATCGTGCCACTGCACTCCAGCCTGGGCGACAAGAGCAAGACTCTCTCTCAAAATAATAATAATAGCAGTGCAACTGTGTCTGTTGGTGAGACCACTATAAACTGAAATAATAATAAATACCAGAGGGCTGACAGCTCCTATGTTTTGGGGGCAGGGGTTGGTGGTATTGGTTGTTTTGATATCTGGCAGAGTCCCTTTTTCTTCTGAGGAAGGATCCAGCTGCACCTTTTCAATAAAAAGGGTTCAACCTACCTGTGACCTTCAGGGACAGACTAATCAATCACAAGAAAGTCTTAGAAGGGTAAAAAGAAGACAGGAAATGAAGCTGTAATTCATGGGCTTATAGAAGTAAATAGAAATTGAAACAAACTTTTGGCCTTAACACTTTACTTCCCAAAAGATCTAGAACACAAATTCAAATGGGAAGGGACATTTCTGCCTGTGCTTTCCCCTGTCCTCAGATTTTCCTACAGCTAAACTTCTGTAACAGCCCTGCGTGAGGAGGCGAAGGATCAGAGCAGATGAGTACTCTGAAGAACATGCAGATGGGATCAAATAAATGTGCAGAATTTCCACTTCCCCATCAGTCTTTATTGAATGTAATCTATTCAGCTTAGAGAGCGCAAAGAAAAAAAAGTAACCCACATTTTTTGTGGTGCTTTTTAGACAATTTGAAAACAACTTATTTCTCACTCTCAGAGGATTTGCCCAAAGTCATGCACAGCCAAGAAACAACTTCCTCCCGAATCACTCCTGGGAGAACACAGAAATTCAGGCAGAAAGTACATTTATTTTGAAATTAATAAATATAGGGACACAACTTACCAAAATCTCCGGGATGCAACAGAAGCAGTGTTAAAAGGAAAGTTTATAACCTTCAACACCTTCAGTAAGAAGTTAGAAAGGTCTCAAATTAACCATCTGACTTTGCACCAAAAGGAGCTAGAAAAAAACAATAACAAACCAATCCCAAAGCTAGCAGAAGAAAAAAAAAACTAAAATTAGAGAAGAACTTAATGAATTAGAGATGCAAAAATTCATACAAAAGATCAGCGAAAATCAGTTTGTTTTGCAAAAAAAAAAAAAATATATGATTGATAGACCTCTAGCTAGAATGACAAAGAAAAATAGAAGATCCAAATAATCACAATCAGAAACAACAAAGATGATATTATTACAACGAACCCCACAGAAATACAAAACATCCTCAGAGACTACTATGAACAACTCTAAGCACACAAATTAAAAAGTCTAGAGGAAATAGATAAATTCCTGAAAGCACAAAATCACGCAAGATTGAATGAGGAAGAAATGGAAATGCTGAATAGACCAATATCAAATTCTGCAATTGAATTAGTAATAAAGAGCCTACCAACCATTAAAGCACTGGACCAGAAGGATTCATAGCCAAATTCTACCAGATGTTCAAAGAAAACTTCATACCAGTCCTACTGAAACTATTCCAAAAACCTGAGGAGGAGAGGCTCCTCCCTAACTCCTTCTATGAAGCCAGCATCAGCCTGATACCAAAATCTGACAGACACACAATGGAAAAAAGAAAAAAGAAAAACTTCAGACCAGTATCCCTCATGAACATAGACATAAAAATCCTCAACAACATATGAGCAAAGCAAGTCCAGCTATTCCTGGGATGCAAGGCTAGTTCAACATAGGCAAATCAATAAATGTGATTCACCACATGAACAGAATGAGAAGCAAAAACCATATGATAAATTCAATAGATGTAGAAAAAGCTTTTGATAAAATCCAACATGACTTCATAAAAACTGTCAATAGACTAGGCATCAAAGGAACGTGCCTCAAAATAATAAGAGCCATCTGTGACAAACCGACAGCCAACATCATATTGAATGGGCAAGTATTCAAACCGTTCCCCTTGAGAACTGGAATAAGACAAGGATGCTCATCTCATCGCTCCTATTCAAAGTAGTACTGAAAGTCAGCTGGAGCAATCAGGCGAGAGAAAAAAATAAAGCACATCCAACTAGGAAAAAAGAAGTCAAACTGTCTCGCTTCACCGACAGTATGATTCTATAGCTAGAAAATCCTGAAGACCCTGCCAAAGGCTCCTAGAATTGATAAATGACTTTAGTAAAGTTTTAGGATACAAAATCAATATACAAAAATCAGTAGCATTTCTATACAACAACAATGTCCAGGCTGAGAGTAAAATCAAGATTATAATCCCACTTAAAATGCCACAATAAAAATGAAATACCTAGGAAACCAGCTTATGAACAACAGAAAAATCTCTGTCTTTGTTGTGTCACAAAGACTCCCATGACTGAGATCAAACTTTTACAGCTCATGAGTCCTCTTTGGCATTTCAGTATTACCATCAGTTTTTACTTCCTCCTGGCTGCAATAGGAAAAGAGGAAGAAAATCGTTTATCCTAAGGAGCCAGTGCTTCTATTATTTTTTAGTGAAATTCTAAGTTTCTTTCTCCCAAGCCATTTTCTAAGAGGTCCTTGAAGTTTAGGAACTTGTAAGTGAACTTGTAGGAAATAAAAACTCTGAAATATTAATAATTTAAGAACAAGGTATTATATTTAATCTTTCTACGGCTTCTACGTCTAAAAGAGATATAAATTAACCAAGAGCAAATCTCATTGATTTAGATAAACTAGGTAATATTGTATGAATTCCGTAAGACTTCAAAAGCTGTGAGGTTTTAGTACTTCCAGCTTTATTCCAACGTTAAGTGAAGAACAGCTAGCAAAATGTTGCCAATGAGCAAAACTTAATGAGCTTGGTGAAAAAGATTTTTAATTAAGATATTAATTAATTCGATGTAAATAGATTTTCTACGGTAATTGAGAACCATTTCCTCTCCAAAGCAGGTGTAAGTCGTCTTATTTATAGTTGTGATTTGTTCAGGAAGTTTTTTTCTGATTAAAAAATTGACTCTGTTTTTGATCTAGCCTCTATCCAAATTGCCACACAATTTTATTAGTAAAATCTAATTTAATGAGGCTTTATTATGCTAATAATTAAATTTATTCAGCAAGGCAAAATATAAGCAGATATACACAGCTAGATATATAGATAGGTAGATAGATGATAACACACCTAATGAGGAAATACCTTAAAGGAGTAGATCTCTCCTTGTGTTTTTAGTGATGTGACTCATACTAAAACTTGGACATTTTGAGGCTAATGAAAGACTTATGAGTCAATATTCGGAGGCTTTGGAATAGTTAGGATAATTGGAATCTAAATAGAACCAGAAAATAATAGGGTTAGGAGGACTCTTTAAATCACCTAATCATAATGCCAATTCCTCCTCCAACCTCTCATAAGAATGCATTTTACAGGTATGAAATCTTAGGCACAGAGGTGTGAATTCACAAATTACACACTTTATTAGTTAGGAGTTGGCTGAATATAAGAAGAAAAACAATTAACAGTGGCATCCGCATATAAGAACATATTTTGTTTCACAGAAAATAAATCCAAGGTGTGAAGCCTAGGACTGGCACAGCAGCCTCATGTTCCCATTTGCTTGGTCTCCCCCGTGAATCCGAGGAAGGAGCTGCAGTATTTCATCCACATGCCAGGTGGCAAGGATCAGGGGGATGGAAGTGCAGAAGAGGAGCCCTCAACCTCCCTGTCCTTTGTTGAAGAAGCAGAAGAGGTGCCCTCAGACTCCCTGTCCCTTGTTGAAGAAGCCTTTCTCAAATTCCCGGCTAAGAGTGTCTCACTGGCCACAGCAGTCATGTGACCATTTATAGTTCAACTTACAATGAAAAATGTTATATTTTAGCTCAATACAGTTGGTGCCCTAAACACACACACATACACACATGCACATACCACAAAACAAACAAACCAAAACTAAAAGTAACCCCAAAACAAGACTTTTGTCAATTAAAAAAGAGGAAAAATGTGATATTAGGCAGATAATTACTTTTTCTACCATAGAACCAGTTAATATAACAAAAACTCAGGGTTCTTAAATTGCAGTTCTTTCTGTGACAACAGAGACATTGAGAATCCTGAAATACAAAAATCCTCATTGGATATATTTGGAATAAAGGAGCAAGGATTTAAAGATGAAGTGTCTTCTCTTTCAGCTATTCTACTGGAGAGGATCGTATGTTTAACAGAAGAAAATCTGCTTCAACCTCCAGGTCTCCAACCCAGTAGTGTGATCGGGGCCATGTTATCATGTATTCTTTGTGATGGTAAAAGTTGGTACCTGTAAAATATAGATACCAATGATTAAAGGAGTCTTTAGCTTTCCTCTACTGCAAATAAATATGCACTCTAAATAAAAACAATGCACTTCCTCGTAAACCTGGCTTCAGAAAAAACTCTATTTCCCCTTTCCAAGAAGATTGACCCCTGAGACTTCCCTTATATAGACGTTCTAAAGTTGCCATGGAAAGGTCCCTTAGGTATTATTTGTGTAGGCTCCTGGCAACTTCTTTTACAGAGTCCTAACACACACACACACACACACTCAACTCCTCCCCAGGAACAGAGTTCAGATGTTGGAAACACACTCACAAACACACACACACACACACACACACAACTCCTCCCCAGGAACAAAGAGATTTAGATGTTGGAAATTGAGGCCTGGTTGCCTCCTGAGAGTAGAACAGGGAGGACATACAGGAGAAGTTACCATTGGTACATTCTGGAATGTTAACAGCAGTACGAAACGAGACAAAGTTTAATTACCTATCTAGCAAACACGCCAAGTCAAATAATTAATAAGATGCCTTGTAATTATTGCATAACCAAATTTCAATAGCTTTGTTAGTCAGGTCATTCTCTCCCAGAGAGAAAGGAAGTTACTAGAAGAGGCAAGAAAACTGACAATATCAAGAGGTGACAATGGAAACGTGAGTAAAAGGCAGACCCAAAGGAAGCAGATCCTGTCCAAAACCATGTAGGTGAGTTAGAAGATGATCCCTCCTTATTGAACTATCAAAGGAGACCCCAGGCCTGGCTGACACCTTGGTGGTGGCCTGTGAGAGACTCTGACATGGGGGACCAGCTGTGCCACACTAGAGTTCTGACCTACAGAAACTATAAAATGAATTGTATTGTTTTGAGCCTGTAAGTTTGTGGTGATTTGTTACATAAAAATGGGTAACTAATACATATATACCATCTTTTAGAAAGACTTGGAACCAACCCACATGCCCATCAATGATAGACTGGATAAAGAAAATGTGGCACATATACACCATGGAATACTATGCAGCCATAAAAGAGGATGAGTTCATGTCCTTTGCAGGGACATGGATGAAGCTGGAAACCATCATTCTCAGCAAACTATCATAAGAACAGAAAACCAGACACTGCATGTTCTCACTCATAAGTGGGAGCTGAACAATGAGAACACATGGGCACAGGGAGGGGAACATCACACACCAGGGCCTGTAGGTAGTGGGAGGTTAGGGGAGGGATAGCATTAGGAGAAATACCTAATGTAGATGACGGGTTGATGGGTGCAGCAAACCAACATGGCACGTGTATACCTATGTAACAAACCTGCACGTTCTGCATGCACACGTATCCCAGAATTTAAAGTATAATAAAAATAAATTAATTAATTTTAAAAAAGGAAAGAGAATCCCCCCAGAACAATAAAAAGGTAAAGGGAATATACATTAGATGTAAAATTAACATCACTGGTAATAAAGAAAATAGAATTTATAATGTTATTAAGATACAAAAATATTCTACAATTTGCCAAGAAACACATAATAAATTACATAGCTAGTTTTGGGGAGGACCTGAGGAAATGGAACTGCTGGTTTGAATGTAAATCACTGCAGTCTTTCTGGAAAGTAATTTTGCAATATGTATTAAAAGACTTAAAAATGTACTTTTTCTTCAAGACAGCAATCTCACTTGTAAGAATTTCATTTAAGGAAATATTCAGATTATGTATAGAGATGTACCAAGGTGCTTCTCAGTAACTGCTTATTATTGTACAATTTAAAACAATTTAAAATTAAAAATGATAAATATTTTACACTATATTATCGACTAAATAAGTTAGAATAGCTCCAAAGACAAAATTCTGTGTATTTTTCAAAATGTTTAAGGTAGAAAAATATTGAACGACATACAAAAGTAATTGTGGCTTATTAAATCACAATGCTATAAAACAGAATGCACGTTACGTCTCTATGTAAATCGTATGCACAGAGCATGCATATATGTAGCCTGAACAGAAAAAAAAAGCTAAAACCATTTACAGTAGGATCGTTAAGACTGTTGTCTCAGCTGCTATAATTATAGTATTATAGATAATTTTTATTTTCACATTTGGTCTTTTTTGAACATTTCATTTTCAAAATAAGATCATTCTCGTAATTAGAAAAAACAATTTATTATTGTCAATGATATCACTCATTTCTTCATGATGCCAGGTAGATAGTATGTTACTGTATATTCATTTTTAAAAAATGTATTAGAAACAAGACCCAGACAAACGTTAAATCAAGAAAATGCTGATGATATGTTGTCTCTGGTAAGTGATGAAGTGAATCTTCCATTTGCTCTTGATAGTTAATTTACTTCCACTCCTGCACTGCCCAGACAATTCATCTGGGCAATGCCATGGAAACAAAATGATATCCCAACAATGCTGGCCGTAGGTGAGAACTGCTGGGCTGCTAAGTATAAAGGGCATAAAGTAATCAAAAACCATCCCCTTCTGAAATATTGAGCACACCGAGTGTTCTTACAAACTTCTAAGAAAAGAAAATCTCTACAAAATGTGGAGGCCATTTACTGCTCTGTGAGAGTTTTCCAGAATAAATTATTCACTGAAGTTTAAATGTGATCCCTGGTTGAAACTAGCAACTCTGAATACTCATCAACCATATATATGTCTTGTGCTTTCATGGAGTCTTCCATTATTAAATAACACGGCGTCATTCATACTATTTATTCTTCAGCAAGAAACTTTATTTCAATATATCAGTCAGGAGTCTAGCAGAGCAGGAACATGATTAATTAATGATCGTTTATACTCACCAATGCCTCCTTGATAGTTGTTGATCTCAGGCTATCTCCACATGGCAGGAGAAGATCATGATAAGGAGCTCAGTTGTTGCTGGATGACAATGATGAAAATGGTAACATTTTCTTTATTGCTGCTAAACCATGTATTGGAGAAAGCATTATACTACACTTGCATGAAAATCACCAGTCTGTATTAGCTATGTATTCTACAGATGACCCAAATGTTTCCAGGCTGAGGGATAACATCCTATTTGTTAAGAATCAAAGCAATCATAGGCTCACCTGTAAAATACATACATATGTATGCGAGAGAATATTAAAGAAAGACATGAAGGAACAGTGGAGGATTTTCAAGACTCTAGACACAACCGTGGCCCAATCAAAGCAGCTACTGCCCCACAATGGAACTTTGGTTCTGTGTTATTATTTTTTACTTATTATATTGCTTTATTGCAGGTTTTTGTAAAAGCAATCTCTAGTCTATTGTGTGGCCCACACGGGGAGGACCTGTGTTTCTCTGAGCTATAACTTGTATTTGTTGAGCACATACTGCACTTTGCTAGGATTTAGGGATCTCGTTTCTGCAAACATGCTCAGTTCCCACCAATAGGTACAGATGACATTGGGTTGCCAGCAATTTTTTCTTTGAGTAACAACATTTGTCAGAATAACTGCACAGAGCCCTGGGGAATAGGACAAAGGGGTGGATCTTGAGACAAAGCAAGGGATGGTGTAAAGTGAAGTTCATCACCCCACGTGTCATGCACCGTGCAGATCCACAGCATCACCTGATGGTCTGATAGCAAACTAACATTCAGCTCCTAGATAAGGTGAGCAGAGCGAATGTGCAGGGCTAAGAGGAAGGCCATTGGTGTTCTCCCTCCAGCCCTGTGCTACCATACATCCTTCTTGTAATGCTACCACGATTAAGAGTACAGTTAAAAATGCAGCTTAACAGCTTACTAACTTTTACCAAATTACCCTGCTAAGGGGTCTAAACACTAACTGCAGGCCCAAGCACATACTAAAAGACTCAATAGGTGGTATATGAATGATGTATGGCCATGATTACTAAAGTCATTTCTTTTTTTTTTCTTTTGAGACAAAGTCTCACTCTGTCGCCCAGGCTGGGGTGTGGTGTCGTGATCTCGGCTCACTGCAACCTCCACCTCCCTGGTTCAAGCGATTCTCCTGCCTCGGCCTCCTGAGTAGCTGGGACTACAGGTGTGCACCGCCATGCTAATTTTCATGTTTTTAGTAGGGACGAGGTTTCACCATGCTGGTCAGCCTGGTCTCAAACTCCCGACCTCGTGATCTGCCCTCCTTGGCCTCCCAAAGTGCTGGGATTACAGGCAGGAGCCACTGCGCCCGGCCTACTAATGTCATTTCTTAACATGCTAAAGACACCCTGGGCCTTCCGCACATGCTGTGGGGCATTCTAACAAATACTGACCTGTTACTGAGTTATTGAGGGTGCAAGAGATATGACCTAAGAATAGAATCTAGAAATCTGTAGCAGCTATGCTGTTTTTTCATAAACTAAGTCAGTTTTGCCGTGAGTTAGTTTATGAGATTCTGCCACAGTGAATGTAGTAGATGAGTCACCTACTAAAGGTTAGCAAGAGTATTTCCCTGCTATGAGTTTGACGTGTCCTATGTGTCTCCTGGTTTAAAGGTATGGCCCAAGGCCATGAAGTCTGTGTTCATCTGTTCTCTGTCCACCACTTACAAACTTGGGGTTAAACTACAGTCGTCGGTGTTTGAATGAATGATGTCATTTTGGTGAGAATATCTACCTGTACCATGTGAATTAGGAGGTGAAATCCAGGCTCACTACCTCTCAACATATCAGGAGTCAGGAGAGAGTTCAATAGAACCAGGTTTCCCTTCTGAAGTTAGGTGGCTATGAGTCACGCCGTTGGAAGCCATTATCCTCAGCAAACTAATGCAGGAACAGAAAACCAAACACTGCATGTTTTCACTTATAAATGGGAGCTGAACAATGAGAACACATGGACACAGGAAGGGGAACAACACACACTGGGGTCTGTTGGGGAGTGCGGATGGCAGGAGGAGAACATTAGGAAAAATCACTAATGCATGCCAGGCTTCATTGACTAATAGGTGCAGCGAACCACCAAGGCACATGTGTACCTGTGTAACAAGGTACCTGCACATCCTGCACATGTACCCCAGAGCTTAAACTAATTAAGAAAAAGAAGCTTCAGTGGCCATCAGTGGTTGGTGAGGAGAAGACTGTATCTCAGGTGTCCCACAGAGCAACAAACTCCCCACCCACCGCATTCAGGTGGCCTTCTCACGTGTTTGCCTCCTAGAGTTTGCTACTCCCTCCGTCTTACTGCATCTGGCAAGGCAGAGAGTGGGAAATGCACTTCTAGACATGTCTAACTTAAGCGTATGGACTTTCCTGAGCACTGCTTATGTAACATCATGACCATTGTCTAGCACGGTGACCACACATCATGGTGTGGTGGATAAAAGAGTTCAGGCCCTGGCACCAGACAGCCTAGCTTCAAATCTGTCTCTGCTGTGTGACATTAAAAATGTTATGTAACCTCTCTGATCCTTACTTTCCTCATTTACAAATTAGACATAATATAGCCATCATTTCATGGAATGATCATAGGAAATGAGTTAATATGCATAATTTGTAACAAGTAATTTGTGTTTGTAACAAGTAACAACATAATTTGTAACAAGTATATTATAGATTAATAATAATTGTTAGATCTTATTATCCAACTACGTACTCAGGAGTAGTTTGTACAATAAAATACTCCTATGGCATCATTTATCAGGAGTCCTGGTCCAGCGAGCCATTCTTCACTTAAGGAACTCTTCTTCTCTTTCCAAATAAGGCCTACCTCTGGGATATGTCCCATCCGGCCAGAGTAAGGATAAGCTGGAAAAGGATAAGGAAGTCTGAAATGAAATGTCTCAGGCTTATAATGATGTTTATTCACCTATTTATTTGGAAAGTATTCACTAAGTGCTTTGTATACCCAGGTACTGGGTTAAGCACAGATGATATAATGGAAATGAAAATAGGCAAGGCCTTAGCTGCCATGAACTGGCCATGTGAACTATCCTGAATCCTTCTGGCAATAAGCCAGGGCACAAATAAATTAAGTCCCTACCAGAAGGAAATTCAATAAAATGTAAATGGCAATTATTTCACTTTAAGGGGAAGGTATTAAAGGTGATTTTTAAGTCCTCTTTTTTACTTCTCTGTCCTTTAGAAATATCTATAAGAATATATTACTTTGAAGAAAGCTTACCTGCATTTTTAAAAACTTTTATAAGAAAAGAAAGCTATTTGCCACTTTCTGAAAATGGAAATTCAGACTCAGAAGTGCCTAGTCAATAATCTAAGGTCTATATTTTGTGAAGATTTGAGGAAGGGGTGGCAAGACATAGGAAAAGTCATAAAAGCAGGTGCAGCTGGCAAACAAATGACCTCAGAGGCTGAGCTCCCAGAGTGAGCATAGCTGGCAGGGAAATGGCTGCGCTGTAACGATCCCTTTCCAGGGCAGTATGAAGAATTCATTGTCCTCCCCCACTGACCGGGGAGGGAAGAAAATGTCGACTGGACTAGAGGCAAAAGAGGAGCTGATTATCAAGCACTTGCAGGGGCCTGCTCTCACCCACAGCAATGCTGTCAGCCCCTGCTGGTGCCCTGTAGGAGGAACCCAGAGGAGGCAAGACCTGACCTCTGAGTGAATGTCTGGCTCCATGCTGGTGTCCAGAAGTCTTAGCCAAGAAGCTTTAACACAGCACTGTGAGGCAGCCCAGAAACAACGAGAAAGCTTGTTCTCAGTGCCACGCCTTTGCTGTGGCTAACTCTAATCTCACACCTAAGATTAGCATCCTCCTGTATTACGTCTTGTCAGGTTTCCTGCTACTCTGACCCTCTGCAACTGAGCCGTCATCTCCTCTCTCACAGTTAGAGATCTGGCCCCAGACCTCAGGTCTGAGGTTGCAGCTTTGCTGTGAGCAAATGGACTTCTCAGGTGCTCTCCACTGGCTACACAGAATCTCTTAAAAGTGCTCCTAGCACTAGAAAGTCAGAGAATTTTCAAAGTCATCTCATTGCCCTTTTGAGTTTTGAGGAGACAGAAAATAGGAAGATCAATTGGACCGGCAGACTGTATTATTCTCAAGCAGCCAAGCTATGTATATTAATGAGAGCTAGTTCTGCGCTTTGAGCCTGCCTCTAAGGTGTGATTGTTTTAAAATCAGTTTTATCAAGGTATATTTACATACCAATAAAAAGCATTCATTTTAAGAGCACAGTTCAATGAGTTTTGACAAATGTATACACCCACGCAACCATCACTGCTTCCAACGCAGAATATTTTTATCCCCGAAAGTTCCCTCATGTCCCTTTTTAGTCAATTTTCCCAACCCCTAACAATAGGCAAAAACTGATACACTTTCTGTCACTATAGGTTAGTTTTGCCTCTCTTAGAATTTCAAAGAAACTGAATGATACACTATGTACTCTTTTGTGTCGAGCCTCTTAAGTTCAGTATAATGTTTTTGCAAATCATCTGTGTTGTTATGTGGGTCAGCAGCTTCTTCCTTTCTACTGATGAGTGGAAATTTTCCATTTTTCATTGCATGGATGTAACACAATCTGGTTCTCCATTCACCTGTCAGTGGATATTTGGTTCTTGCTAGTTTTCTGTTATTATGAATAGAGCACACGTCATTATGTGAGCACACGTTTTTTTTTCTCTTGAGTAAGTATTCAGGAGTTGAATTTTTGGGAGAGTTAGTACATAAACACTTAAATTTATGAGAAACTGTCAAAATGTTTTCCATAATGGATGTACCATCTCATATTTCCACCAGCTGCTGGGGATCTTTGTTTTGTTTGGTTAACATCTTTGCCACTATTTGGTACTGTTAGTCTTTTAAATTCTGACCATTTTCGTAGTTTTAATTTTGATTTTTCTGATATCTAACAACGTTGAGCATTTACTGATGTGCTTACTGTCTATATATGGATATACATTCCTTTGCAAAGTGTTAGCATACGTCTTTTAACCATTTTGAATAGAGTTGTTTGCTTATTATTATTGAGTTTTAAGAATTTTCTGTATTTATATATTGCGATAGTTTCTCCTAGCTCATAGTTATTCCTTTCATATAAAAATGTTCTTCAAGAATCAGAAGTATCTAATTTAATGAAACACAATTTATCAACTTTCTTATATATGAAGTTTGTGCTTTTCATTTTGCCCCACGTTAAAAAAATAGCTCCTACTTAAACATCACAAAGAATTCCACCAATATTTTCTTCTTTAAGTTTTGCAGTTTTGTTTTCTAGATGAGATTTATTCTTTTCTACTTGGATATCCAGTTGTTCCAGCATTATGTGTTGAAAAGTCTCTTTTTTAATGCATTTAATTGCCTTGGCAGCTTCTTTGAAATTCACTTGCCATGTAGGTTTGGTTATTTTCTGTCTTTCTATTTTCTTCCATGGATCAATCCTTACAAACCACACTATGTTGATTTCTGAAGCTTTATTACAGTAATCAGTAGTCTTCAAATCAGTGGTTATAACTACAATCTTCCTCCTTCTTTTCAAAGTTGTTTTAATTATTTAGGATTCTTTGCATTTGGGCGTAAATTTAAAAGCAGGTTATCAAATTTATAAAATAGTCAAATAGAATTTAGATTAGGTTCGCATTGAATCATATATCAACTTTGTGGATAATTACTATCTAAATATGCAGAAACTTCCAATTCAGTAACAATTTATTCTTAAATTTTTCTTTACAATCTTATGCAGTTTTCATTGTATAGGTCATGCACTTATTTTGTTAAGTACATTTCTAAGCATTTCATTTCTATGCTAATGTAAATGGAATTATTTTCTTAATTTTAGTTGCTTAATGCATTATATCAGGAGGTATCAATATGTCTTACTACTGATGATGTTAAATTTGATTCCTTGGTTAATGTGTTTTATTTCCAGATTTCTCCACAGTAAAGTTATGATTTTTCCTTTTTTTTTTTTTTTTGAGACAGAGTCTCGCTGTGTCGCCCAGGCTGGAGTGCAGTGGCACGATCTCGGCTCACTGCAAGCTCTGCCTCCCAAGGTCACGCCATTCTCCTGCCTCAGCCTCCTGAGTAGCTGGGACTACAGGCACCCGCTACCATGCCTGGCTAATTTTTTTTGTATTTTCAGTAGAGACGGGGTTTCACCATGTTAGCCAGGATGGTCTTGATCTCCTGACCTCGTGATCCACCTGCCTCGGCCTCCCAAAGTGCTGGGATTACAGGCGTGAGCCACAGCACCTGGCCTTTTCCTCTTTTAATTAATAACTATCTTGAGGGAAAGTGCTTTAACTCTATGTAAATATACAGTATGTCTTCATATGTTTGTCCACTAATTTTAGTCCACTAATAGTTTGTCCACTATTCATCATTCTTGCCTGTAATAATTTTTACTATAGTGTTTGCTTAATGTTTTTCTTTCACTTTCCATCATTCCTTCTATGTGTATTAATTAGAATTATAATACAAGGAAAAGCTGGTCTTTCCCCTGTGTTTATTTATGTTAATATGGCATCATAGGTGTTTATTTTATTATATAGTGTATTATCCATTTCTATCATTAATTACTTTTTTATTCAAATTGTTTCAGATTGAGTCACTGTGATACGTTAAGTTCGTTCTCTAATAAATTCTTCAAGAAGAGCTTGTGGGTACAAAATTCCCTTACTTCTTACATGTTGAAAGCTGTTTTCTGATAGTCTTGATACTTTTTTTTTAAATGCTACTTCATTTTTGTCTTCCTCTGTATATTTCCTTTGAAAATTGGATGGCAGTCTAGTTCTTTTATCTTTGTAAATTATTTGATCTTTTGCTGGAGGCCTTGAAAATTTTTTCTTCATCTTTGAAATCTAAAAGTTTTACTAGGTTATGTCTCAGAATTGGTCATTCTGAATTAATGTTCCCAGGCACCTGATAAGTCCTTTAAAAGTATACTACTCTTGAGTAATCTTTTTTTTTTCTAGAAAGTTTCCTTGGGTTATAGTTTTAAAAAGTAGTCTTACTCTCTTTTTTTCTGGGGGACCCCCAACATATAAATGTTATTCCTATTTTCCTATCTTCCATTTCCACTACTTTTTCTCTGATTCTTTTATTTTTTTACCTCATTAAAAAATTATTTTGATTATTTTCTAATCTTTCTTCAGTGATTCTCACCAAATTTTCTTTTGAGTCTAAATGGTGTAATTTATTACCAAAATTTGAGGTAATTTTGTCATTTTCTTTTATTTCTTTTCTAAATTCAATCAACTCTTATTTGTTTTTTCCTGAATTTTTTGCTGTTGTTCATTTCTATTCTTACTTTTTGAATTTATTTTTTTAATTTTATTTTTAACTGACAAATAATAATTATATACATTTATAGAGTACAATGTGATGTTTTGATTTATGTATAAATTTGAAATAATTAAATAAAGTTAAGTAACATAACCATCATCTCACATTCTTATCATTTTTTTCTGGTGCAAACATTTAAATTGATCTACTCTCTTAGTAATTTTAAAATATACTTTGCATTATTATTAACTATAGTCACCATATAATATAATAGATCTCTTGAACTTATTCTACTTATCTAACTGAAATTTTATATCTTTTGAACACCATTTTTTGAACCACCACCACCTCTATACCTTGGTAATTACTGTTCTGCTCTCTGCTTGTATGAGTTTGACTTTGGTAGATTCCACATAAATGTGAGATCAGCCGGTGTTTTTCTTTCTGTGCCCAGCTTATTTTATTAATATAACATCATACAGGTTCATTTGTGTCAGAAATTACAGAATTTCCTTCTTTTTTAAGGCTGAATAATACTTCATTGTACTGTTATATATTGTACTATATACATACCACATTTTCTTTATCCATTTATCCATTGATGGACACTTAGGTTTTGGCTATTGTGAATAGTGTTGCAATGAACATAAGAGTGCAGGTATCTCTTTGACATGCTGATTTCAATTCCTTTGAATATATACCCAGAAGTGGGATTTCTAGATCATATGGTAGTCCTATTTTTAGTTTTTTGAGGAACTTCCATACTGTTTTTCATAGTAGTTGTACTAATTTACATTCCCACCAACAGTTTGCAAGGGTTCTCTTTCCTCCACATCCTAACACTTGCTATTTTTGGTCTTTTTGATAACAGTTAATCTAACAATTGTGAGGTGAAATCTCATTGTACTTTTAATTTGCATTGTCCTGGTGATTAGTGATGTTGAGCATTTTTTCATATTCCTTTGGTCATTTCCATTTGAGAAATGTCTTTTCAGGTCCTTTGCTCATTTTTAATCAGTTAGTGTTCTTGCTATTCAGATGTTTGAGTTCCTTATATATTTTGTATATTAACTTATGAGATATATGGTTTGCAAATACATTTTCCCAATCCATAGGTTGTCTTTTTGTGCTGCTGTTTATTTCCTATGCTATTCAGAAGCTTTTTAGTAGGATGCAATCCCATTTGTCTATTTTAGCTTTTGTTGCCTTTGCCTTTGGGGTCACATCAAAAAATTGTTGCTCAGTCCAATGCCATGGAGCTTTTCCTCTATGTCTTCTTCTTGTAGCTTTACAGATTCAGGTCTTACATTTAAGTCTTTATTCCATTTTGAGTTGATTTTTGTATGTGATGTGTGATAATGGTCCAATTTTATTCTTTGGCATGTGAATATCCAGTTTTCTTAGCACCATTTGTGAAGAAATTGTCTTTTCCAAATTGTGTATTCTTAGGATCTTTGTCAAAAATCAATTGACCTAATGTGTTGATTTATTTCTGGGCTCTCTATTCTATTTTATTGGCCTATTTGTCTGTTTTTATGTGTTTGGGTTTTTTTTAATGCAGCACCATGCTGTTTTAATTACCATCGCTTTGTAGTATATTTTGAAGTCAGGTTGTGTGACGCCTCCAGCTATGCTCTTTTTGCTCAAAACTGCTTCAGATATTCAGGGTCTTTTGTGATTTCATATGAATTTTAGAATTGTTTCTTTTATTTCTGTGAAAAATGACATTGGGATTTTGATAGATAGTACAACGAATCTGTAGATGACTTTGGGTAGCTTGTTAGTCAATTTTGCATTGCTATAATTGCTATAAAGGAATAACTGAGGCTTGGTAGTATATAAAGGAAAGAAATTTATTTTGGCTCACAATTCTGCAGGCTGTGTAAGAAGCATACTGCCAGCATCTGCTTCTGGTGAGGGCCTCAGGAAACTTCCAATCATGGCAGAAGGTGAAAGGAGAGCAGGCATGTCACATGGCAAGAGAGGGAGCAAGAGAGAGAGAAGGAGGGGCCAGGTTCTTTTAAACAACCAGATCTCACATGAATTCATGATCACCTAGCCATTCAGGAGGGATCGGTCCCCCTGACCCAAACACCTCCCAAATAGGCCTCGCTTCCAACACTGAGGATCACATTTCAACATGAGATTTGGAGGAGACAAATATCCAAATCATATCAGGTAGTATGGACATTCTCACATTAATTTTTCCAATCCATGAACATGGGGTAGCTTTTCATTTATTTGTGTCTTCAGTTTCTTTCATTAATTTTACAGTTTTCAGTGTACAAGTCTTTCACCTCCTTGGTTAAATTTATTTCTGAATAATTTACTCCTTTTGACACTATTGTAAATGAGATCATTTTCTTAATTTCGATTTTCAGTAGTTTGTTGTTAGTGTTTAGAAATGCTACTGAATGGAATTTCTTATTAAAAGCTCTTTTTCATATCCTAAATACTTGCCTAAGTACATTTAATTTCACTTGGAGGGCTTACTTATAGTTTTATTTTGTTTCATGACTATTTATCAAGGGTGTGGGGATTTTCCTCAATTGATACATGCTGAATTTAATCTTAGCGTTTTCTTAGAATTATTCTGTTAAACTTTGATTTTTCATAGTTAAAGGATTGGAGGGGTTTGACAATGCCCATTTCTTTAATAGAGCAAAGTTCAGATCCTTTAGTAAATTTTATTTTAGCATAAGTATGCAGGGGGTGAAAAAGGTTGTGTTTCCTTTGATTTTGTGCTTTTCTTTTGTCTTAATAGGACCTTCACATTTTCCCCTGTCCTCTCTTCCCTTTCTCCACCAAATTACCAAATGTCATGTCTCTCCCTGAAGTTATGCATTTTGAGGACTGCCCCTTCAATTCATGCATACATTTAAATACCTTGTAGGTAATTCAAACACTTTTTAGTATTTTTAGACTAAGAATAGGTTAAGTGTTTCTGGTAATGATTTTAGATCAACCTTAGGTCCAGGAATAACCCCTTTCTTTCCTCTTCCCTGCCTTTTTTTATTGGTATTTTTTGTTTCTAAAGAAAGCCTTGAGGCAGGGTTAGGGGGCAAATCAGGGGAGCACATGAGAGGTTGAATACTGAAATTTGGTGTCCCACCCTTATTTATCCTTATATTGAATGTTGGTTATTTTCTGTCTTCAAATTATTCTGAGGGTGTGGTTTTGTTTACTTTTCCTTTCTTCTTGTTCTGCATATTTTCCAGAGAAAAACTGGGGGAAGGGGTCCTGGAGTGTGGCCATCGTCTTCAACTGTCCAGGCATCATTCATTATCTTCTTAATTCTACTTACTTTTGCTTAAGTTTATTGTCTTTATTTTTTGCCTTCCACAGTTGAAATATTCAATCATTTATTTTTAGATTTTTGTATTTATAAGTTACACATTTCCTTCTACACATCGTGTTACCTGCATCCCTGTAATTTATGTATGTTGTATTTTTCATTTAATGCAAACTATTCTCTACGTTATCTTTTGCATTTTTTCCCCTCTAGGCTATTTAGAAGTATCTTGTTTAATTTCCAAATAATAGATGGATTTGCCAAATATATTCTTGTTATTCTAATTTAACTCCATTTGATTCAGATAATACATTTTTATATGATTTAATTCATTTACAGATTATTGAAGTATATTTTATGTCCTGGAATAGGGTCTATTTTGAATACTTCATGTACATTTGGAATTACATGTATTTTGTCATTGTTAGGTAGAGTGTACCATAAATATCACCTAAATCAGATTGGAAGGTAGTGCAGCTCATGTGTTCTATATTCTTACTGATTTCTTCTCTACTTGTTCTACCAATGGCTAAGAAACAAGTGTTAGCATTCCCAACTACAACTGTAGATATTTCTGTTTTCAGGGCATTCAGTCTTTGCTTTGTGTACTTTGAAGCTCTGTTATGTGTGTACACCTTTAGGATTGCTATATCTTCTTAATGGGTTTACCCCTGTATCATTAGGCCGTGTCCTTCTTTACCCACAATAGCGTACCTTGTTCTGAGGTTTGCTTTGTGTGATATAATTATTAACACTTCAGCCTTCTTATAATTACTGTGTTCATAGTATTTTGCGTGTCTTTTCCCATTTTTGCTTCTATCTTATCTTTATATACTTATATACTGTGCCTTGTACATGATACATAATTGGTTTTGCTTCTTTATGAATCTGTTATCTGCCTCTGCCTTTTAAATAGAGTGTTTAGGCCATCTACCTGCGATGCAAATAATGTTGGATTTAAATCTACCACCTTTCTATTTGCTCATTGTCAATATATTTCTCTTTTTCTTGTCTAATTTTGGATTAAGTATATTTTGTAAGTCTATTTTATTACCACTGTAGGCCTATTAACTATACCTCTTTTTTAGCAATTGTTCTACAGTTTATAATATGCACCTTTTACTTACCACAGTCTACCTTCAGATACTAATATACCATTTGACATTTAATGTAAATACTGTATAACAGTATGCTTTAAATTTCTACCACTCATCTTTTGTGCTATCTTTTTATGCATTTTACTTCAGGATAAATCACACAGAACATTATTATCATTGTTCTTTAAACACAGCTATCATTTAAAGACTTTTTAAGATAAGAAAAGGGCTTTTACATTTTTTACATTTACTAGCATATGGCTGTATCTGGTGCTCTTCATTTCTTTATCAACCCACCTTCCCATCTAGGATCAGTTTCCTTCCATCTAAATAATTTCCTTTAACATTTTTATTCTGCAGTCTGATCTCCTACATCTGAATCACAATGATTAAGCTGGAGGCTGGAGTGCTCCCCAAATTGGGAATTAATCAGCCCTTAGAATAAAGACTACATGGTTAGAACTCATTGAACCTTTTTGATGACCCTTTCCCTGATATTCCACGTTGTATTCTGTAGCACAAGGCCCAGGTTCCACCCATCCCCTTTAGAACTAAAGAAGTAATTTATCCAGATCTGGAAATGTGGTTGCTGACGGCTCTTAGCTGAATCTCTCTCTAAGGGGACGGATCTGGGAACAGTCCACATCTAATGACACCTGTCATTGGATATCTATCCTTACTTCTGGGCAATTCTGGAGAGCAATCTCTGCTCCAGAGCTCTCCAGAGAATCTGCTGAGGCTGGTTTGTAACAGGAATATAGTCCAACTTCTTCCCGCACTAGCCGTACATCCATCACTCCCTCATGGGTGTTTATCTCAAGGGTATAACCCCCCAGATTACCTGTATAAACATCGCCCTCTTACGGTCTGTTTCACAAATACAGTTACCATGTGACATTTAATGCCAGGATTGGTCTGATGAAGCAGATTCTAAAACGGAATTTTGGAGCTGGGTCACCTGTCAGCGGGCTGCCAACAAGCACCTCATCATTGCTGATAGGTAGAGACCAGGGAGTCCCTCTTCTGCAGTAGCAACACAATTGCAAAAACTTCCATCAGTGGCGAAATGGGGTGAAATGGCAAAGGAGGAAATGCACTGGCTGGTGCAATTGCCATTTTTCAGTTGTTGGAGAGGTAATGGAGAAAATAATAACCATAAGGGTCATGAAATTAGATGATTGACACCTAAGAGAAAAACAATAAAAGGCTGAGGTTATCCATCATCAATTAAAGGCACAGTATGAAAACCGAAGGACTTCTTTGGTATGTATATAAAAAGGCTCTTGTCTTCTGCAGCCAAAGGGCAGAAGATAAAAAATTTAAAAAAAAATAAAAAAATCTGTGTATCAGGCCCAGAACTTATTTCTAAGATAAGCAGAGCTTTAGAGAAGAATGGATTCTCTTTTTTTTTTTTTTTTTTTTTGATATGGAGTCTCGCTCTTGTCACCCAGGCTGGAGTGCAGTGGTGCAATCTTGGGTCACTGCAACCTCCGCCTTTCGGGTTCAAGCAAGTCTCCTGCCTCAGCCTCCTGAGTAGCTGGGATCACAGGCACCCACCACCATGCCCGGCTAATTTTTTGTACTTTTAGTAGAGATAGGTTTTCGCCATGTTGGCCAGGCTGGTCTCGACCTCCTGACCTCACGTGATCCGCCTGCCTCGGCCTCCCAAAGTGCTGGGATTACAAGTGTGAGCCACCGCACCCGGCAGAGAAGAATAAATTCTTAATCGCAGCAGCAATGCTAGGCCAAGATCAAAGCTGTGATTGAGAAGAGCAGGACTCTGAGACTGGGGATAGGGGAGTCTGGAAGTACACGGTAGGAAATCGTGACCCCTAAAGCCTCTGGGTCTGTAGAAGGAGCAAAACCCTTCTAGTTAAGGCTGGTGTTCTCAATTTGCTTAAGGTGCTGCAGAGGATTTGCCTTGCGAAGTGACCCATGCTATGCCTGTTACCTCCACCTCTATCCCGGGCTTACATGCACTCCCCCTCCTGGCCACTAGACCAAAAACACGGGATAGGGCAAAACCAAACCTGGCTGGAGAAGTTCTGTGTCTTCTAAGGGACAGTCCCCTGAGCGAACGGCAGCGATTAGTCAGTAGGGACTGCAAAGTGCTGGGGAAGTATTATAAAACAGGAACCCGAGGGTGCTGGGTCAAGGGATCTGGAATACGGAGTTAGACAATGAGAGTTTATTTATATGGGAGCATTTAGCCATGACCAGTGATTTAGCATCTTGGTGGCTAAAGAGTGGATGCTTACGGGCTGGTAAGACAGCTCTTAGACCCTTAGAGAGGTAATCGCCTCCACTGAGCCTCAATGCCAGAACTTCCACATTAGATGGTGGAAGAAGAGATCAAAGACTCAGAGAAGCTATTTTAGAATGCATAAATGACCACGAAGGGCCAACTGATGCGGCATAGAATGATAAGAAGGACACCAGCACCAGAAGCTCAGATGTGGTCATCCTCTGTAAGCCAGACCTGAGGGTAGAAGATGCTTTGGGAGGATTATTATTAATGGAGTTGATACGATCCTTGTAATCCAAATAATAGAAACAATTTGATAATGCTTAACCATCAGGAGCAAAGTGGAGACAATTATTTAATGAGTAGCAAGGTCAGAGTGGCAATCAGTGTTTCTGATATCAAAAGAGCTGTGGATGTGGTTAATAGAATATAAAAGCTATAGGGGCAAGATAGGTGAATAGCCAAGGAGGGTTTATTAATGTTGAAATCAAGAATAAATGATCAGAGCATGAGGGAAGTCACTCTAATAAAAAATCATGATCCATGGCCCAGTTTCTAGACCTGAGTACTTTTCATACCCACAGCCCATTGACTGAAGGGGAGGTCAGGTACCTGGGTGGAAGGATCTCACAACACCATAAACATTGTGTATAACAATGATTCACCCAGTCCTTTCCCAAAGGGGGCTGTGGCCATTTTTGTAGGTAACATACCCTGAGGAAAGGGAATACCTACATGTTTTGAGGGCTGTTGGACAGGGAGCCCCAAGTTTATAAAGTGTCATCACAACCTCCCCATCAACAAATAGATGGTGGCGTGTATAGGGATATAGACAATAAAGGGAATTCTGAGGCCAGACTGGTACACAGCATCTTCACTGGGTCTGTGGATGCAATCAATGGTTGTTCGCTTGCTCCCTGAGTGTGCAATTAGGATACGCATCATAGCTGGCAGAACCCCTTTGCTGTTCTTCCTGTGGGATGAGAGCTGTCATAGTGAAGACGGCTCTCAAGAGGAATGGTAGAATTTAGTTCTACCCTTAAAAACAGAAAGAACCCAGTGCTGATGTTCTCCCTCATATATCCATTTAATTCACCAATCTGGGCCTGTTTCCAGCTCGTATAAATAGTAGCTCCAATAGCAGTTTCTACGCCAGTTGTGGCATCTTTACTAAAGCAGATTAACAACGTAGCCTCAGATACAGAGTGGGCGATCACTGATATGGGAAATGCATTCTGTTCCATTCCTATTGAAAAAGGAAAATGAGAAATAATTCTCAATTATTTGGAACACACAACAGTGTAAATTTGCAGCCCATCTCTAGATCCCTATTAACTCACTTGCTTAAAGAGACCTGGAATATCTGGATGTTACACAGAACATCACATGTGTCCCCAGGTTGATGACTTCATGTCAACTGGGACAGAAGTAGCAAGTACATTGGTAGAACATGGGCAGTTCTGAAGTTCAAAGATAACACAGATTAAAGGGCTGACCATATCACTGAAATGCTTAGGAGTCTTTGACATAGTGTGGCACTTTCTCTGAATTGAGGATAAGTGAATACAGGTCACAATTCTCACCATTAAGATGGCAGCACCATGCTGCAGCTCCTGAAGACAGCGTTTTCCACACTCGAGACCTCCGTTCTGAGCAATACCCCACATGACACTAAGGCTGGGGCGTTAGCAGCCCTGGGGTATGATATGAGCCTCCTTACCACTCAGGTCATAGAAGCTGTAAGACTCTATATCATTAGAGGTGTCTATGGTGGGAAAAGATTTTGTGTAGAGTTTATGCGAACACCAATAGGAGAATTACATCAGTCCCTGAGGTTCTAGATTAAAGCCTTAACAACTCTGACAGAAAAATGTAGATATTTCATGGAACAGCTCATGGAGTGCTGCTGCATCTGGGTAGAGATGGACATTTGGACATGGGATTCCAGATGACCATGCAGTCAGAACTCTCAAAATCAGGAAATTGGAACTAGTAGGTACCAAGTATTAGCTAAATAACTAGTTTTCATGTGCAATCATTTGTTGGTAATTAGTTCTGTGATATTTTATCACATGTATAATGCATATTTATGTAACTATCACAACTAACAAGAACTACAAAAACCATTACCACAAAAAAACCTCCATGCGACCTCATTATAATCATGTCTTTCTCCCACCTCTAACCTCTTGTGTCCATTGATCTGTTCTCTATCACTATAATTACCAGCATCTATACATCTGTACAGCAGAATACTACTCAGCAATAAAAAAGGAACAAACTATCAATATATGTGAAAAAATATATTTTTTACTTTCCTCTTTTTTGAGACTGAGTCTCGTTCTGTCACCCAAGCTGGAGTGCAGTGGCACAATCGGCTCACTACAACATCTGCCTCCCTGGTTCAAGCAATTCTCATGCCTCAGCTTCCTGAGTAGCTGAGATTACAGGTGCCCACCACCATGCCTGGCTAATTTTTGTATTTTTAGTAGTGAGAGGATTTTGCCATGTTGGCCGGGCTGGCCTCGAACTTCTGACCACAGGTGATCCACCCACCTCAGCCTCTCAAAGGCGTGAGCCACCGCACTTGCCACTTTCCTCTTTTAAGTGAAACTCACATAACACAAAATTAACTAACCATTTCAAAGCAAAAAAAAATCAGTGACATTTAGTACGTTCACAATGTTGTGCAACTACTACCTTTGTAGAGTACCAAGCACTTTCATCACCCCCAAAGGAAACTCTGTGTCCATTCAGCAGCCACTCCTAATTCTTTCACCCAGCTCTTAGCAATAAATAGACTACCCTCTGCCTCTATGGATTTATCCATTTACGTGGATATTTCATATAAGTGAAATCATACAATTTGTGACCCCTTGTGTTAGGCCTCTTTTACCTACGGTGTTTTTGAGGTTCTTCCACATTGTATCATGTATCAATACTTTGTTCCTTTATACAGATAAATAATATTCTAATATATATATTATATATTTGTTTATTCCTTCATCTTCATCCATTGATGGACATTTCAGATGTTTGCACCTTTTGGCTCTTTGCTGCTATGAAAAGGCATGTAAATGTATTTGAGTATCTGTTTTTAATTCTTTTGGGTATATATCCAGAGTGGAATTGCTGTATTATACGGTTATGCTATATTTAACTTTATGAGGAACAGGCAAACTGTTTTCCACATCTACTGAATCATTTTATATTCTTACCAGCAATTTCCAAAGTTTCCAATTTCTCTACATTTTGCCAATGTAAATTTATCTTACATTTTAAAAATCATGTCCATCCAAGTGGGTGTGAAGTCATAACTCGTGCTTTTGATTTGCATTTCCCTAATGACTAATCATGTTGACCATCTTGTCATGTGCCTACTGGCCACTCATATATTTTCTTTAGAGAAATGTCTCATTAAGTCCTTTGCCCATTTTTTATTGGTTTTTGTTTGTTTGTTATCGTGTTGTAAGTGTACTTTATGTATATTTTAGATACTAGAACTTCATCAGATATATAGATGTGAAACTTTGTAATGGGAGAAATTACCGAATTTTCTCCCATTCTGTAGGTTATTTCTCCACTTTCTTGATAATATTTTTTGATGCACATGTGTTTTTAATTTTGATGAAGTCCAATTTATCTATGTTTCTTTTGTTGTTAATGCTTTTGGTACATGTGAATATCCAGCTATCACAGCAGTATTTGTTGAAAAAACTGTTATTTCTTCTACTGAATGAGCTTGGTGCCCTTGTTGAAAATCGGTTGGCCATAGATGCATGGGTTTATTTCTGGACTCTTGATTGTATGCCATTGATTTACATGTCTGTATTTATGTCAGTACCACACTGTTTTGATTACTGTAGTCCTTCACCATTGTTCTCCTTTTTCTTTATTTATTTTTAGTCAACAACTAATAATTGTGTGTATTAGTGGAATACAATGATGTTTTAATATATTTATACATTGTACAAAGATTCAACAAGGTAATTAACATATCTATCACCCCACCAACTTATTTTTTTTGTGATGAGAATATAAAAAGTCTATCCTTTTAGCAATTTTAAGAAATGCAGTATATTATCATCAATTGTGGTTGCCATGTAGTGTCATATATCACTAAAACTTACTTTTCCAGTCCAACCAAAAGTTTGTTTCTTCTTTTTCAATACTGTTTTGGCTGTTTCAGGCCCCTTGTGAATTAAACAATGAGTAATGATTTAAAAATATGAATAGAGGGATCAATTATTCCATTTCTGCAAAAAAATTAATATTTTGAAAGAGATTACATTGAATCTGTAGATCACTTGCATTAGTTTTCCACCTTAAGCATATTATGTGTTATAATCTATGAACACAGAACAGCTTTTGATTTACTTGGGTCTTTAATTTCCTTAAGTAATTTTTTGTGGTTTTCAGTGTACAACTTTTTCATTTCATTGTTTAAATTTACTCTTAGATATTTTATTTTTTAATGCCATTGTAAGGAGAATTGTCTTCTTAATTTCTTTTGAGATTGTTCATTGCTAGTATACAGAAACATAACTGAGTTTTGTGTACTGATCTTATATCTCACAACTTTGCTGAATGTATTAGCACTGGTAGGTTTTTTTTTTTTTTAGCACTGGTAGTTTTTTTCCTGAATTCCTTGAGATTTTCTATATGTAGGAACTATGCAATCTGTGACTAGAGATAATTTTACTTGTCTCTCTCTCATTTGAATATCTTTGAATGTTTTCTTGCCTAATTGCTCTGACTAGGACTTCTAGTATAATGCTCAGTGTGCCATACTTTCCTGTTGATTTGAGTGTCTTGTAACTTTGCTGAAAACTGAGCATTTTGAATATTATAATCTGGTAACTATAGAAGTCAGATATCCCCCACCTTCCCCAGGATTTGCTGCACTTAACTGTCAAGGGCTGCAATTGTTCAGTTATTTAGGGGCTTTTTCAAACTATTTTTGCAAACCCTGTGTTCCTTGTCATATGTAGTCACTGAAGTCTTTGTTCCATTATTTCAGTGGACAGCCAATGATCTGACAAATTTTCCTTAAACACCTTTATCCAAAAAGCAAAAAGAAAAAGGAAAAACATACTACTCTACAAGACTATGTATCTTGGCCCTGACTTAAGATTCTTCTTCAATGAGAAGCCAGGCCACTCACAGCTCTGCTTCATCCTTCACCTCCTGCCTGCCTGGAGCCCACAAATCTGCCAGAATGCAAGTCTAGGGTTATCTCAGGTCTTTCCTGAGCATGCGTCCGGTTCTGAGCACATGCTTTGCACTCCGTCTTCCCTGGTAAAGGTGGTGGCCCTTCTGAGTCTTTATTCTCCCAAGAAATTTTCCCTTCAGCCTTCTCTTCCCTGTGACTTTGGTCTCATCTGTCATCCTTTGACCCAGGCAAGAATGAGCAATGTATGTCTTTAAATCTTTTGACAGAGGCCCCACTGCCTGGAAAGCTGTTCCTGCCCAAGTTAGGGAGCGCAAAATGAAGGTTAGTCGCTGCATCAATTCTGCAGGGCACTGCCATACTGGACAAAACACACAACCAGAGTATTTTAAGAACATGGTTTTATTAGCCCCCTAGCACCAACAAGCCACACCAGGAATGCCGGCCTCCATCCCCACAGCTGTTGCCTCCACTCTGAGGAATGGGGGGAAGCATGGTAGTAGCCAGGTGAGCCAAAACACTGCAAATCTCTCTTGCCCAAATTCAGCTCCCCGTCTTTTTATTAGGAGTCCTCTCATTGCTGTAAGCTCTGGATTAGATTCTAGAGTTCTGAGATGGTAAATTCCATCAGTCTTTGTCGGCTTATCATTGTTTCAGTGAGGGGCCAATTCTTCGAGTGCCCTACTCTGCCATTTTCTGTGATGTCACCCAATATATGATTTTGGAATTAGAAAAAAATTCTTAAAGGTATAAATGTTGGAGGAAAGGAAACAACACCTTTAAAAACGATTATATGATAATATATAAAGAATTAATGTAGAACTCTAGGCACTTTTAAATTATAATTATGTTTTAAAATGCTTCATAGAAAAAATGATTATAAGAAAATGAGCCACATATTAAGAGTGGTTACTTTCAGGAGAAATAATTGTAGGCTATATTTACTTTTTAATTTTCTCTTATCTACTTTGTGTATGTTAAGAATAATCCATTGTAAGTGTTCATTGCTTTTAGAATCAGCAAATGTATACTGCCTTATTTCATGTTATGGTAAATTGCTCTTTAAAGCCCCAATCAATGAGGATTAAATCAGATAATTTTAGATACAGTTTAATACTTGTCTTTTAGTTTGAGTCTGAAAATTCTATATTTAAAAAAGATTTATTTATACAACTCATAAAATGAACTATTTTTCTTCTTCCTTCTGTTTTTTTTAAAAAATAAGAATGGCATTTATTTTATAGAATATTACCTAGCATCTCAGAAGAGACAAAAGGATAAAAGCACATTCTCGAATTCAACATCCTAGTATTTGAGATTCAATCAATTTCCAGACGGTATATAGCAGTACATTATTCAAATCCCATTAGAGAGCTGGTATCAGGGTGATGTAGTATTTTGATTAATTCTGAAAATTCAAGTTAGGTTAACTGCATCAAGGAAGAAAAATAGAAATCTATTTAACAATAAGCTAGACTGAGGCAATGACTAATGTATCCTAAAGAAATAAGGGGGAAAATAACAAAAGACTTTAAGGCAAGAGTCACTATAATTATAAATGGAGACCTACAGGCTAATCTCTTGGATTTTCATCAGTTTTTACAAAATGCCTTATTCAGAGGAAGGGCAGATCATAGGATACCATCCAGAAAAGGCAATGGCATCATTACATTAAATAAAAACATTTTTGCTGCCACTTTCAATAACTCTGAAAATTACGGAGATCCAACATTTGATATTTCTGAGAGTTTGTAAATTTTGAGGTGTTTTCACATGGAGTTCGACATCTTTATGTTGTGGACTCTAATGTGGAAATACCGAATCTGTTCTTACAAACCCCAGCTGTGCCTCCTACAATACATATAATTATTGCCTTCTTGTTTTGTCCCAGTAATAACCTATTGAATCTCAGGGTAGAGGCCCAGTGTAGTTAATCTATAGAGTTTCCTAGAAGCAGGGCTGGAGACAAGGATTTTTCTCCATGTGATTCACTGAGGAAACCCTTGGGAAAAGGGGAGTAAGAAAAGTGCAATTTGATGGTGGCCTAAATGTTTTTCAAAGAAATACTTATGTTGTTCTTGTTCAAAAAAAAAAAAAAAAAGAAAAGAAAAGTGCAATTTAGGGCTGGGCATAGTAGCTAAGTAGCTAAGTAGTCATATGTGGTCTTAGCTGGAAACTCGCTTCAGCTTGGTCAACCACAGAGCCCTGACATATGAGTTAGAAAAGAGTTGATTTCCTGCACAGTCTAGAAGTCCAGTCTTTTGCATCTCTAATTAAGTCGCAGTCATTGACCCCATGCTGCTAGGTATGGGGGATGCAGCCTCCTGGGCCAGGTAAACCTTGTTTATCCAGGAGAATTCTCTCCATAAAGGGAAACCTAGGAGACTGTGATGGTTGATATTGCCAGCAACTTTGTATGGGTGCACCGCCTTGCTAAAGGGATCAGGGTGGGACACCAATAGCACCCAGTACAATTAGTGTTTCTCAAAGTGCAATCTGTGATCGCCAGTATTAGAATTACCTGCTGCTTATTAATATTCAGATTATTGGGCCTACTCTACTTCAATTAAGTGAAAATAACTAGGGTTAGGTCCCAGCCATTTCCATTCTAACAAGTGCTCCATAAAATTCTTTGGCACACTAGCGTTTATGAACCTTGTTCTCTACTAATAAGCACTAAATGTTTTCATAGAGTAAAAGCTGTTATATTAGTCAGAGTTCTCTAGAGGGGCTGAACTAATAGGATAGATATATATAAAGGGGAGTTTATTAAGTATTAACTCACATGATCATAAGGTCCCACAATAGGCTGTCTGCAAGCTGAGGAGAAAGGAGAGCCGGTCCAAGTCCCAAAACTGAAGAACATGAAGTCTGATGTTTGAGGGCAGCATGCATCCAGCACAGCAGGAAGACGTAGGCTGGGAAGCTAGGCCAATTTGATCTTTTCACGTTTTTCTGCCTGCTTTATATTCTAGCTGCCCTGGTAGCTGATTAGATTGTGCTCACCAGATTAAGGGTGGGTCTGCCTTTCCCAGCCCACTGACTCAAATGTTAATCTCCTTTGGCAACGCCCTCACAGACACACCCAGGAGCAATACTTTGCATCTTTCCCTCCAATCAAGTTGACACTCAGTATTAACCATCACAACTGTCGATGATTAAATGCAAGTAGAATTACACTATTTAGAGCAAAATTTCAGTTATGTACTCCTGGTTAGACAACAAGCGCAATCAGAAATCACTGCTGACAATTTACATATTCATGCATAAGTGAACGTTGTTTAGGAGAAATAGTTTGTTCCTTACAAAGGGCTATTAAAAGTACACAAAAGTAAACAATCATGGATTCTCTTGGGGATCATGCTTCTGGGAGCTTGAATTTCTGTGTCAAACTATGAACAGCAGGAAAGGGCTTGATAGGAAGAAGTCCTGAAGCATCCTTTGCCTATAGACTGCCAGTCTTGTCTTATGCAAAGGAAGAATAAGATCGTTTCTTTTCATTTTTAAACTTTTATTTTAGGTTCAGGGGTACATGTGTAGGTTTGCTATGTAGGCAAACTCATGTCATGGGGGTTTGTTGTACAGATAATTTCATCATTTTAAAATATGTCCAGAAATTCCTTGACAATCCCCATCTCCAAAGCTGGAGTCTTACTCTCTTCCACTTGAATGAAGCCTGGACTTGGTGACCCTCTTCTGGTGACGGAACGTGGCAGAAGTGACAATGTGTGACATTGTCAGAAAAGCCATTGCAGATTCTTCTTGCTCTTTGGGCCACTCATTCTGGGGGTAGCTACTGTCATGTGATGAAAACACTGAGGCAGCTCAAGGTAGAGATCCAGGTGACAAGGAAGGGAAGGCTGCAAGAAACAGGACTCCACCCACAACCATGTGAGGGAGCCAACTCAGAGGGAGCTCTTCCAGCTCTGGCAGGCCTTTAGATGACTGCAGCCAGCATCCTGATTACGATGTCATGAGAGATCCTGAGTCAAAACCACTCCAACGATTTGCTCCCAAAGAAACAATAGGATAATAAAGGTTGTTTTAAGCCACTAAATGCTAGAGTAATTTTTTATGCACCTATGTTTAACTAGCATATTACTTAAAAGTACTTTTCTGGGTTCCTGGATAATACTCTTGTCTTCCCTCAAACTCTCTCTTTTGAGCAATTTTTAAATAATTATTCTCTCCTTAAAAATATATACAAACTTCTGAGGTGTTTAACACATGGAGTGTATTCATCGTTAGTATCAAAGCACAGAGAATGGAGTCAATGGTTTTCTTTCCTGCTACTGTCCAGAAAAAAAAGCACAGGAGTTTTATTAAGGGAAAAGTAAGAGGAGGAAGTTATAGGTGAAAAAAACAAGGGTCCTTGTCCAGGAGAGGCCAGCTTAGATTTGTAGCATGAAGACCTCAGCACCACAGGTACAGGTTGCATGGGAGGTAGGAAAGGGAACAGAGAGGTGGGATGATACCAGACAGAAGCTTACTCCTTGCTGTATTGCTGAAGCGTGGTCCAAACCCTGGGCAAGCCCAGCTCTGGGGGTGGAGAAGAGGAAATGGTCCATCCAAGTTGATCACTTGTCCCCAGTCCAGGAGTCACTTCCCAAACAGAGACTTAAAATTTACAGGAACTATAAGCAATTCGCAATTGTAAAGTAGTAGTTTGTGAGGCTGGGAATGATGACAAGGCATGAGTGAAGGCCTGGTAACCTGAAACAGCATGATGTGTCCAGGAACAGACACACAGTCTATATTGTTAGGATTTATCTCATATCGACCAATATTGTCAGGACTGAGATATGGATAGCACTAGAGGGATGAGAGAGGAGACAAGTAATAAAGAGTCATTTGTGCCTGGTTAAGATGCTTGGATGTTACTGTGTGCTCAATGGGAATTCGCTGGATGGTATAGTTGGGGAGTGATATGGTTGGCCTTGCGGTTGAAAAATTATTCTTGTGGCTGGGTGGGGAAAAACATTCTGTTAAATTATAAAGATAAGTGACCTAATGGGAGGCAATTACAGCAGTCTTAGCCAGAGATGACAAGGATCTGAAGTAGACCATGTAGTAGTAATGATACAGAAAAAGTGATGGTTTAGAAAAAAATCATAGCTGAAATCTACACGACTTTTAAAAAGTAATTACTGTGAGCACATAATAGTTGTAAATATTTAAGTCACTAAGTACATATGGTGTATATATGGGTACATATGGTGTTTTGATACAGGCATACAGTGAGTAAGGATCAAATCAGGGTAATGGGGGTATTCATCACCACAAGTGTTTATCACTTCTTTGCTTGAGGAACATTCCAATTCTACTCTTCCAGTTATTTTTAAATCCGTAACAAATTATTGCTAACTAAAGCCACCCTTTTGTGCTACCAAACACTAAATCTTATTTATTCTATTTAACTGTATTTTTGTACTCGTTGACCATCCCCTCTACCCTTGCCAGAACCTGGTAACCATCATTCTACCATCTCCATGAGTTGAAGTTGTTTAATTGTTAGCTTCCACCTATGAGTGAGAACATGAGAAATGTGTCCTTCTATGCCTAGCTTATTTCACTTAACATAATGTCCTCCGGTTCCATCCACATTGTTGCAAATACAGGGTTTTTTCACTGACTGGCTAGAGGTATTGGATGACTCCCAAGTTTTGTGCTTGAGAGACTTGCTAGAATGGGAGACAAGCAATGGTAAATAAAAATCGGGGAAGTAAGCTAGAGTGCGTGTGGAATAAATAATAGGTCAATGGACCAGTTGAGCTTGAAGCCACGGTCTAGGTCTGTGGCCCAGACAAGCTGGTAAAAAGGAAAGCCCTTTATGGTTAAAGCCATAGCCCTTTGTAATTCAGTAAGTGGAAGCCTCTTGTGGGCCCCTGACAAGACCTAGAGAGGCCTAACTCACTGTAGATGGGCCCCAAGGAATGTACATCCACTCTTGTGGGCTACTGATGATGTGAATATCTTAACATTTCCAAGCCCAGCATAAACGTGGCCATGGTAAATACACATGGTTATCTCAGACTCTGTTCTCTCCGGCTCTAGCAGGATTCCCTACATTTCCAGCTATCTTGCTTTCACTCTTACTTAGAATTTTATTTGTGATGTAGTTTCTTAGCCTTAGAATGTGTATCTTGGTTTAGGCAGGTGCGAGACACACATACAATGAATTGTGACATTTGTTAAAATATTTAAAATGACTCGGAAACTGATACAACATTGCAGTTTTTCTAAGAAGCCACCCTGAAAAAAGTATTAGGCATTGTGCTCAAAAGCCCCCAGAACCCAAGACCACCTTGAATATTTGTCTTGGAAAATATAGAGTACCAGGATCTTGCAAAACCTTAAAGACAAGCCTTACACTATTCCAGTCGAGTGTGTGAATACTGGGAAGAACTATGGGCATTGTTATCTAGGCCTCCACTTTCCTTGTTGCTTCATCTCCTTTCTGACATTCTTTTTTTTTTATCTTTAAATACTAACTACCATTTAGATTTTTCTTTTTCACTTCACCACTGTCAAAGCAAAAATTGCACTAGACAAACCTAAACAGACAAGGAAGGCTTATAGTCAAGGCTATTGCAATTGGGGAGAAAGACCAGAACTGCGTCTGAACTCAACTCTGCTGAAGCAAAGGGCAGGACAGTTTTTAAGAGCTGGGATGGGAGAGAAGATGAGAGGCCATCGGTACTTGTTAATTGGCTTTATCCAGAGGAAAAGTAAATTTTCTTGTATCTTCATAGCAGGAAGTAATTTCACAATTGGGAGCAAGGTGCCCACCAAAGTTAGGCTTCTCCCCTCCTACAGGAACTGGGAGATAGGGGTGCTGACTTCTTTGAGGATTACAGTCAAAGAAATGGCTCCCAGGCCCTTGAGAACAAAGCTCCTGGGTTGTGAAACTAGCAAGAGTCTTTTAAAATGGTTTACATCTCAAAAAGACAAAGAAATAATTTATAATTACTAGTTTTCTAAAGAAAATGCTGTAAGAAAGGGAGGTCAGGACCAAGAGTCAGGAAGAAGACTGTTTCAAGCTTGGACAAGCTGAGGGGCAGGTTGACATTCATCTTGGTCACCATAAACAATAATGTTTCTAAGAATGAGTCTAATTTCAGGGACAATCATGATAAAGTGGAAAGGACCATGGACATAAAATTTTAAAAATTGCCTTTGGATTCTGGTACATGCTCTGGACTAAACAACTCTGTTTTTGATACTCATATTATATTCTACTGTGAAATATGAGAATAATGATTAATTTGGGCCACTTACTTTGATCTTGAAAATATATTCGAACTTAATTTTGTCTGTGTATTTATTTTGTGTATCATTTTATCTGAAAGTTGATTAACATGGTAAAGTTTAGTTGGAGGAGCACATGTAGTAGAGCTGATCTAGATTCCATTTTTTTAAAGCCTTTGTAGAATATCTGGAATTGCCTTCTCCCTTAGAGAATCAGTGCTCTGATCTGTGGAGAAAGTCAAGGATGCCTGGTTCAGTTGATCTCCAAGGTATATTTGATGGTGATCTTGAACATAATGGAACTCTCAGAAGGCACATGCCCCAAGCCTCAGCCCTGGAGGTGAAGATTTTGCATGGAGGCACAGAAGTCACAACTTTAACATGCCACATCAGAGTGTGTAGGTTGGCTTAGGACGTTAAGAGAATAAGAAAAATAAAGAATCTTTAAGAGTAACTCATGGCAGCAAAAAGCCCGAGGGCTTACCCACCACCCTAGCTCTGCAGCATCTTCAGCTAAGTTCCTGGATATGAGGACAGCTTGGGGGAGAGAAGAGAGTCTCCTAGGAAAGGGTCTTTTTGGTCAACTCTCACCCCATGATACTTGAGCCATTATCAAGAACACGAACCATTGTGGGTGAAACACCTGCCACTCCTCCTTTAGGTTAAGAGTCATGAAAAACTAGGAGTGTTGTCAGCAGCTATGGATAGAGTCATGCTAGAGAGGACTGCCACATGCTATACAAGTCCAAAAGGCTTATTTGGGCAAAGAAAATTTTAAACTTTCTCTCTTTGTAGGTTCATAAGGGCAAGGAAATGCACTCCCTTTTCCTAAAGACATGACATCCTTGTTAGCCAGCAGGACCTCTGATTCCCTCAGAGTCTGTGCTAAATCTCTCTGAACAAGCTTTGCTCCTTCTTGCTTAGGATGAGGGGCCATGGCCAAGGCTAGTGACAAGTGATGGTGTGTTTCTCCCAGCACCTTCACACTTCTCTGGGATAACCCAGGGCACACCTGATAAAGTGCTTCCATTTCAAATCCCACCTATGGTGTATCTTAAAGAAGTGCTATAAGGAGCACCCCAGCCTACTGTCATGCCAAAACATATCCCACTGCCATGGTTAATTATATGTGTCAACTTGAGTGGGCTAAGGGATGCCCAGATAGCTGGTAAAATGTTATTCCTGGGTATGTCTGTAAGGGTGCTTCCAGAAGAGGTTGGCATTTGAATCAATGGACTGAGTGAAGAAGATCTGCCCTCACTAATGTAGGTGGGCACCATCCAATCCATTGAGGGCCCAGACAGAACAAAAAGGTGGAGGAAGGGAGAAAGTTCTCTCATTCTCCTTGAGCTGGAACATTCATCTTTCCTTGGCCCCAGACATCACAGCTCATGGTTCTCAGGCCTTTGAACTCCAGGACAGACACCAGTGACTTCCCCCACTTCAGCTGAGGATTACACTATCAGTTCCCAGGTTTCTTAGGCCTTCAGAGTCACCTGAATTACACCAACGGCTCCTCAGTTCTCCAGTTTACAGACAGTACATCCTGGGGCTTTGCGACCTTCACAGTCATATAAGCAAATTTCCAGAATAAATATCTCTCATATATCTATGTACATCCTCTTGATTCTTTATCCCTGGAGAACCCTGATGGATACACCCACCTACACTCTGTCAGGGATCTCAGAATTCCTTTCTATCACTTCTCTGGAGAAGGAAGAGGCTGCTTCCCCACTGGAGGAATCAATTAAAATTAATCTATCTCTGAAGGGGACAAAATATTTTTTATTCATGACTCACATTAAATACACATCAACATGCCTACCATATATTAGATTAATATATATTAACCTCATTTAATGCTTAGATAGGGCTTGGGACATAGAGGAAGAAGGGAAAGGACATTTCATCCCTATTACTGCCAAAGCGAATGAAGACATAAGACATTCTGCTACTAACATTAACTGGCTGAAGACCTGAAGTACTGAATATTTACATCAAAGTGCCCTATGGTGGAAGTTTTCCACGATTTAGTTTCCATGTCTAAATAATGGGGCCAATTTGGTCAACACATATTTATAAAACACATACTATGAGGTTTTTTG
Source organism: Hylobates moloch (assembly GCF_009828535.3). Taxonomy (NCBI): domain Eukaryota; kingdom Metazoa; phylum Chordata; class Mammalia; order Primates; family Hylobatidae; genus Hylobates; species Hylobates moloch. The sequence continues at coordinate 233,941,973 of NW_026652276.1, read as the reverse complement.
GTTTGTTTGTTTTTTGAGAGGGAGTCTCACACAGTCCCCGGGCTGGAGTGCAATGGTGCGATCTTGGCTCACTGCAACCTCTGCCTCCTGGGTTCACGCCATTCTCCTGCCTCAGCCTCCCGAGTAGCAGGGATTACAGGTGCACACCACCACGCCTGTAATTTTTTCTATTTTTAGTGTAGATAGGGCTTCACTATTTTGACCAGACTGGTTTCGAACTCCTGATCTAGTGATCTGCCGAGCAGATCCTATATCCTACACAGCATATAGGATATGTTAAAATTACTAATACCTGGATTGTTAAAGGGGAAAAAATACAAACTTGAAAAATGTCCAGAAAGAAACAAAATCTTGCAGATATCAGCTGGCCTTATTTTCTAGGTAGAACCAGCTTGAGGATGGGGAAAAGCTCGGATGCATTGGCAAACCCACATAGCAGGTCTTCAAGAAATCGTTCTTCGTTGGACTTATCATCTGCCTGGTGGCCTTTCTTCTTCCCACAAATATTCACTTCTCACCTGGTCCTTCTGCTGAAAGATAAGATACACTCTGGCCAGGGCCTGGGTTGCCCCTTCACGGGTTCACATGCACCTTGGAGGGGGCGGGGGTAAGAACTGCTGCCTCTTTTCCAGCTCTGGCTTCTGTTTCGCTTCTTTTCTCCCCATCTTGGGGGCAGATGTCTGACCAAAGTCTGAAAATGTTCATAAATCCCTGCAGTCTGATAAATAAGCCAAATCTGGCACTGAAGGAACTTGGCAAAATGCATCACGAAGTACAGAGGCCAGGATTTGTGACAGCGTGGTGATGAGCCGGTGATTAACTATGCAGTCACCACTCACGGAGAACTATAATCGAGGGAGGAGGAAAGGAAATGGAACATTTTGACAGCGAAATAATGAGTTGGGGATGCAAAATGTATCTCTGCTCGGCATCACGTTGTACCAGGCGGTTTAACAGCGGCTTATCCACACAGCCTTGCACGGCATCGGAATGAAGTCCACGGCTGAGTTTAGGCAATCGGCAGAAATCACTAAAATCCCAGCAAACCACAGCAGCGCCAGGGAGGCCACATCCATGACTGACCCTGCGAGAAGCACAGGCGTGTGTTGCAGGGCCCGGCCCGTGCACACAGGGGGGTACACTCAGGTCCGAAACAGCGCTCCGTGGAAAAGCGCAAAGGGGAAGAGCAAACAAGATCAAGCTGGTAGCAATGCAGGGAAGAGTCTGCAGGCGAGATGACAAAAAGCACCGCACGGGGCTCCACACAGAGCAGGAGCTCCAAACAGAGCAGCAGCCCCCGAACCCAGCAGTGGTGGCAGCAGGAATGAGCCTTGCTCAGTGTCTGCCCCGGCTCCTGGTCCACAGGAGGCGCTTTATAGATTTTGACAGACACTCAATATTTTTCTTCTTCTTTTAAAATCAAGCTACTAAGTTTCTGTGATGCAAGATGAATGCATTCTGCTGATCTCATGTACAGCTTAGTGACAACAGTTGACAGAACTCTGTCATATGCTTGAAATTTGTTAGGATGATTAAAAAAAAGCATAGATCTTAAATTAAATCTTCTCATTACACACACACTGTACACACACACCACTACACACACAAATGTTAACTAGGTAGAGATGACAGCTATGTAAATTAACTTGATATTGGCAGTTTTTTCATAATGTATGCAGACAGCAACACTTTAAGTTGTACACTATAACTATACACAATTTTTATGTCAGTGATCTCTCAAAAAAGTGGTTAAAATAATCAAGCTAACTTTTCAGTATCACAAGTAAAAATTATCCAAGGAAAATGCACCATTTTCTTAAGAGCATTGCTAAATCGTTGCCCGTCAACATACGTACATCATTTTAAAATGAACAAAAAGTATTTAAAGGCCGGGATAAAAAAAGTTGTCTGAGAGATTAGGCAGTAGAGATCCTTCTGGGAGTTACCTACCTGTGGACTTTGCTCTTTTGTCTAAGGTCGAAGAGACACAAGGGCAGAGAGGACCTCGTTGGCATCAAGGCAAAAGGTGAGTTGCTGGGAGGGTGAAGCTGTCTGGGTGGCTAATATCTATGGCAGCAGGGGGCAGTTATTTTCATTACAAAAGGGGAAAGAAGACACAGATATAGCACATAATTATTAAATAGTAGTGATTCCTCAAAAGAGCTCCCCACATTGACAAGTTTCCTTACAGCAGAAGGAAAAAGAATGAAGGAATCTAGCACAAATATCCACAGGTCACAAAGTAAGAAATGTAGGATAAAATAAGTTCTGATGAGTCAGAGGAATAGAAAATCCTAGGTTAAAACAAAATCATATGCATAAAAACACAAGATTATCTTCTCCTATGTCCCTTTAGATAAAGGCAAAACATTTGAAATAAATATAATTATAGCTATTTTACAAATCTATTATTTATTAGCTACTAGCACAGAGTTCTCATTTTCTTTCAGTGATGGCTGTCAGAAAGGGAAGTGACATTCAATGTCAGAAGTGTTTCTGGGTTGGCAGGGAGTGAGGACCCCAGCCACTCATCTTCCTGGAATTCGTCACCTCAGCTGTGACTTCATCTTGAAGTGAAGACCAATCAACAGCTGGGCTGGCTTCCTGGGTCCTGATTTGATGTTATACTTCCATTTTTCTGGCTTACAAACTCTAACAAATTTGCTTTAAAACTTTAAACTGCAATAGAGAGAAAAATTAGGTCTTCCCAGTGGGAAAAGCAAAATGGAAGAGTAACACTGTCTGTGTGACAGGATGTCTTGGGGAAATCTCGCCAACCCCCGCGGTTCAGTTCTTGCCAAGCCGCCTCCCCGGATAATTGTTGCTACTTTGGCTGATTCTCCAGGGAATTTTCCAGAAGGCAACGTCATGGTATGATTTCCAATTAAGCCTAAACCCCTCATGAGAGTGAGCATCCACGATTCTTACTTTGGGAAAAGGCCTGGATCCCACAGCAAAGAGAAGAGGATATTGTAATATGTAATATTCTCTTGCATGTGGTCACTTGGACTTTTCTGCAAAGTGCTCCTTTCATCTCTGATCTTATTCTGTCCTCAGGATCACTCTGTACAGGGTGAAGGGCAGGCTTTATCCCCACTTGAGAGAAGGAGAAACAGACAGTGAGTTTGTCCTGCTAATTAGTGCCAGGAGCACAGTTGCCTCCTGACTCCCAAATCCAGTGTTTTTTCCACCTAGCATCAGAAAAACATCTTCTTGATTCAAGATGAGGCGATGTGAATTCAAGATGGCAGGAAAGTCACTAGACCCCGGGCTCTTAGATCTTTCCACATCTCTCCTGTGGTCTCACCAAGGAGTCCAACCACTGATTCAGAACTGCAACCCACAGCGGTTCCCTCCAGGTATCCAGTGAGTTCCCCATAATGTCTTGTTGTTTATGCTGTTCCAAGCACCAGGAGTATTTTCCCCTTTTCCCCACACTTTGAAATCCTGCCCAGATTTCTCTGCCTGGAGCGATGCTTACTCACAGGAAGCCCCAAGCAGCCTGACATGGGCTCCACTCTCCTGTCATTCCGGTGTCTATCAAGGCATCTGGCGACTGTGTATGAGCTATAAAATGTCCTGATACCTTAAAGCACCGTGATTCCATGAGGGCAGGACCATGGTATCCTACGGAACTGACACACATGAATAAGTTAAAAAAAAAGCTTGAAAAAAGTATTTAATTAAGTACTTCAGTGTGTGGAACAAACAGGGTGTCCTGTGGGAGTTCATAATGGAGAACGTGAACAGAGCTGTGGCCCTCAGGGCACCTGAGCCAGGAAGGTATATGCTGGACCTGGGTCTCCCCTGTCTGGGGGCACACCCTCTGTGTCCTGCATGCTGCAGGCACACCCTCTTTCCTGATAGGGGGATAGCTCGATGGCCATCGTGTATTAAGCACTTGCCTTCTCAGATGCTGCAATTGACACTTCACAGAATTTTGATTGCTCTAATAATGCCATGAAGCAGATAATTACAAACCCATCTTGGAAATGAGGAAATGGAAGCACAGAGAAGCATCTAAACTACAGAACTGGGATGTCTGTGGATTTAAAATCTAGTGTGAAGGTTTTCATCCAGTTTGAGGATTTGCAATAAGAAAAGACACCCCCTATTTCCTACGGATTTGAGAACCCATCTTAAACAGCCATCATGTTCTCGATGTAAATCCTTGACATACATTGCCCTAAGGCAGGTCCAGGCACTCCAGCCAGAGGCACATCTGTGCCCCACTGTGCCCCAAGCCCCCAAGATAACTCACGGGGAACCCACCCTCAGTGGTGACTTTCATCAACTGTACTTTGGGCTCCAGCCCTGCTGTTAGCAGCAAGCATGGGAGCTACTCAGTTTTATTGTTGAGTCTTACTTCAGTGAATCTTCTCTCACTACATTGCTCATTTGGCCTGATGGAAATAACACTTTTCTGGAGATGAGGTAACAACACCAGAACATTCGGCTTAAACTGCATTTAGACTCATCCAATGGTATAAATGATCTGGTCCAAAATTCATTTTTTTTTTTTTTTTTTTCTGAGACAAGTCTCTCTTTGTCCCCCAGGCTGGAGTGCAGTGGCATGATCAAGGCTCACTGCAAGCCTTGACCTACGGGGTTCAAGTGATCCTCTCGCCTCTGCTCCCCGAGTAGCTCGAACTGCAGGTGTGTGTCGTCACATCCAGCTAATTATTTTTGTATCTTTTGTAGAGACGGGGTTTCCCGTGTTGCCCAGGCTGGCCTCAAACTCCTGGGCTCAAGCGATCCACCCATCTCAGCCTCCCAAAGTGCTGGGATTATAGGTGTAAGCCACCATGCCCAGCCCAAAATTCTTATTTAAAAGGTGAGGCAGCTGAGACCCAGAGAGGTTAAGTAATGTACTCAGCATCGCACAGCAACCATCCAAGGCCCTGAGGACTGAATCCCCCTACTCCAGCTCATCAGGCCGAGGTTCAGTATCAAGAATGCACAGAGGAAACAGCCTCATCACCTGGTGACAGGTGAAGGATGTGTGAATGTGCTGTTGCAGCTCGAAAGCAAAAGGAAACTGACACTGAGTAACAAAGGGCAGAAAAAGAGAGCAATGAAAACACATGGCGGCAGGGGACACCTCCCGAGACTCGGGCACCAAGGAGCCCCTAAGTGACACTGTGACAAAGCCACCCAGGAAAAAGGGCACTGCTGTAAAATTTACCTTTGGACCTCTCTTCCCCCCTAATTCTGTGGCATTCTCATTTCTTCCCACATAATCTTCAGCCTATGGTAGGAGGCATGGGTTTCCAATCACTTAATCACCTATAGTACTGCACTTTTACTATGTAAAAGAGAAATTGTTTTTTAAATGTTGGGCAGACTATGGCATAAATTGAACAATTCCTGAAAGAAACAGTTGACCTGTCTGATGCTAAGTGGAAAACAGAAGGCTTGAAAAGGATTCTTTGTGGATTTCCGCTCAGGCACCTTTAGAGTTCTTGGAGAATGAAATGGCATCAAGCCTTGCGCACAGGAAAGTCAAGAGATCAGACTGATTCTCATTTCCTTCACCACGTTACACTCCCAGGTCTAGCTGGAAGCCTCCACATCAGCTACAAATCACGCATCGTGTTTGTGTTTTTAAAAGGGCTTTGTGATAGATCCCCACAACTTATTTAGAAATGCACATGAGTTTTCTTAGATAAACATTTTTACTAGGGATAATAGTCAGTCTTTTTCATGAAAGCTTTGGAGATGAAGCCTAATTTAAACATGGCAGTTGCCAAGAGCAAGTCATGTAAGATGGAGAATGAAGGAATATTCCCTCATCAGTTCATTCTTTTCCACATGGACTAGGGCAGCTCCACTTTTTTATGCTGTGCACTTGATGGGAAAAACCTTTCATGGACAGATTTTATCTAGGATTATGCAAAGTTGTATTAATATGACTTAGAAATGGAATTTTTTTTTTTTTTGAGACAAAGTCTCACCCTGTCACCCAGGCTGGAGTGCAGTGGCACGATCTTGGCTCACTGCAACCTCTGCCTCCCGGGCTCAAGCAATTCTCCTGCCTCAGGCTCCCAAGTAGCTGGGACTACAGGTGAGCACCACCATGCCCAGCTAATATTTGTATTTTTAGTAGAGATAGGGTTTCACCATCTTGGCCAGGCTGGTCTTGAACCCCTGACCTCAGGTGATCCACCTGCCTCGGCCTCCCAAAGGGCTGGGATTAGAGGTGTGGGCCACTGCACGATTTCCCGCCTGGAAATTGTATCAGAGATTTTTTAGAGTACTGCGTTTAGGCTAAAGGAACAGAAGTCACTTAGAAGGCACAGTGTGATGACACTGAACATCTTACCCCACCTAGGTGCTCCATTTACCTACCTCAGTGCTTCCTTTCCAGAGAGAGCTAGGGCTCTGCACAAGTGATGGATACAGAGGACAGAGTGACTATCCTAGCACTCACACGCAACAGTCAAGTGTCCCTCACACTGATGGGTGCTCTCAGAGTGAACACTCACACTGCAGGTACCTGCTGGATGGTGCAGAAGGAGCATGTGCACGAGGGGCCAGGGTAAGTGACCTGAAAATCATGCAGTGGGTGAGGGCATTCCCTAAACCCTGAGCCTGCCTTATTTGTCCCCTGGCCACAAACAGTTAAGACTTTTCTTTTATTTCTTCATGCCTTATTGGATTTTCCTTTCAAACTACAAAAGTAATGCATGTTGCTTGTTGCAACAAACAAAATCAACAGTTCACCACAGGGAATCACAAAGTCAAAGACAATGATTTCTTCCTCCTTCTCTACTTATCTTCCCCCTTCTCCAAGGTAATCAATGTTAAAACCTTAGCATACAGCCTTCCATACTGTGTTCTATACTCATACAAATGCACATAGCCACAAATAGAGACGCATAGAACACGCACTCCACACACACACTCAAAATGTAAAGACTTCTTTTCCGTTCATACATGGTGCTCAGCAAATTGCCTTTTTCAATTAACACCGTATTATCACATTCCTTAATGGATGCATTATATTCTACAGATGGACGCACTAAGATGCATTCCATTTTCCATGTACTGACAGTTGATACACAAGTTTCTCTATTTTGTCAGCACTATAAATAATGCTTCAGTAAACAACCTTATTCACCTAGACTTATAAACTGATAGCATTATATCGGTAGGATAGATTCCCCAAAGGTGCTTTTCCGTGTCAAAATGCAAGCGTATTTTTCTTTTAATAGGTTCTGTCAAGTTGTTTTCTAAAACCATTGAAGCAATTTATAGTTGTTTCAGTAATGTGAACAGAATGTCCCTTTCTCCTTTCCTAACAGCACGGGATATTATCACTGTTCTAATTCATTGTTGTTAAGATTTTGAAAGGAATTACTACCTGTGTTTTAGAAAGAACAACTCTGAGTCACACACACAGAAAGACTTACAAAGTGTACTTTTCTGAGCCTTTGTCTCCAGGTGGGTTGCAGTCAATCTTTTCCAGAGACAAGCTGTTGTAACAGAGCGAGGTTAAACACGCATGTTCTTCTGGGTCCCAGGTCCTGGCCTTCCTGCCCAGAAACCTGGCTTCAGAACAGAGTCCTCGTCCCTTCTCTCCTTGCTGACCGTGAGCAGACCTTGCCCGGATGCTCCATGTGGTCCCTGTGCTCACCACACTGAACTGTTCTTTGCCACGTCAGTGTCTCAGTCAGCTTGGCTGCATAACAAGTGACCCTGAACTGGGTCTTAAACAATGGACATTTATTCTCACATAAGGCAGGAAGTCTGAGACCAGGGTGCCAGCACGGTTGGGTTCTGGTGTGTGTCCTCTTCCAGCCTGCAGACTCTGACTTCTCAAAGTGGTAAGAGGAGGAACTAGCTCTCTGGCCTCTTCTTAAAAGAACACTAATCCCATTCATTAGGGCTCCACCTTCCTGATCTAATTAACTCCCAAAGGCCTCACCTCCTAATACCATTATACTGGGGATTGGATTTCAACATAAGAAGTTTGGGGGTATGCAAACTTGAGACCATAACTGTCAGTGTGTCTTATTTACCTTTGTAGCCTCAGTGCTTTGCCCAGAGTATGGGACAGAGTACATGTTCAATGTATATTAAATTGGTTATAATATAAAGTAAGTTATGTCACAGCAATGAGTTCCTTAGTAAATCAAATAACATGCAAGAATGCTCACAAGAAGTAGTAAAAACGGCAGAATGAAGCCGGATCACATCATTTCCCTTCCCTAAGTACCTAGTAAGTAAATAAATACTCAGTAAAAAATTTCTATAACAATAAGCAAACAAGGAAAGGGATCCAACCTAATGTACCATGTTATACCTATAAAAAAAGTCCCGTCCATAAGAGAGACAAGAAAAGGAAAAAAATCCTAATACAGCTCAGTGTGGCCCCACATCTTGTTCTATCCCCATTCCCCCCTCCCCAGAAGCAGTAATGAGGAAAGCTGAATCACCAACATCCTTACAATTCTCCCTAATAACTTGCAATTTGGAGCAGCCCTTTAAAATTCGCAAGGAGAAAATTTAAACACCTATTTATTATCCAGACAGCCACAAAAGAAGAGAAAGGCCTCTGGGATATGGCACTTTACAGAATCCTATATGTTTTTTATTATTGTGGTAAAAAATAAACACCCAACATTAAATTGGCCTTTGTAGTTATTTTAAATATGCAGTTCAGTGGTGTTAAGTATATTCACATGTTGTGAAACAGATATCTAGAATTTTTTCATCTTTCAAACACACTCATGAATACTCATTCCCCAATCCCCACCCGTCTTTGACAATCCCCTTTCTACTTTCTATGTCTGTGATTTTGATGACTTCAGATATTTTGTACGAGTGGACTCTTGCAGCATTTGTCCCTTTGTGACTGACTTATTTTGCTTAGAATAATGCCCTTGAGGTCTATCTATGCAGTAGCCTATGAAACAATTTTCTCTTTTTTAATGCTGTGTAATATTTCATTATATATACACAAGGATTTCAGTGTCTCCATATCTTCAGAAACATCATTGTCAATTCTTTTGATGGTGGCCATTCTAATGAGTATGAAGTAATATCTCATTGTGGTTTTGATTTGCATTTCTCTTATAATTAGTGATGTTGAACATCTTTTCATATGCTTGTGGGCCACTGTGTATGTTTTTTGGGAAAATGTGTATTCTTTTGTCCACTTTTAAGTCAAGTTATTTGCATTTCTGTTATTGAGCTGCAGAAGTTCCATATATATGGACATATATATATTAACCTTTTATCAGATAGAAGATTTCAAATATTTTCTTCCTCTCCATAGATTGCCTTTTCACCTTTGATTGTTTCCTTTGATGTTCAGACATCTATAAGTTTGATATGGTCAGTATGTCTATTTTTGCTTTCATTGCCTGTGATTTCATGCCATATCCAAGAAATGATTGCCAAATTCAGTGTCCTGAAGCTTTCCTCCTATTTTTTCTTCCAGGATTTTAATAGTTTTTAATCTTATGTTTAGGTCTGTAATCCATTGAGATTTAATGTTTTGCATATGGTATACACAAAACTTCACCATTTGCACATGAATATCCATTTTTCCCAATACCATTTGTTGAAGAGACTGTCCTTTCCTCATTGAGTAGTCTTGGCACCCTTGTTGAAAATGATTTGGCAATAAAGGCAAAGTTTCTGAGTTCCGTATTCTGTTCTATTGGTCAACACATCTGTTGCTTCGTAGTTGTTTTCAAATAAAGAAATGTTAGGCCTCCAACTGTATTATACTTTTTCAAGCTTGTAAGACTGGCTATTTGAGGTCCCTTGGGATACCACATGAACTTTACGATTTTTTTTCTTTTTCTGTAAAAAATGTTATTGGGATTTTGATAGGGATTGCATGGAATCTGTAGATCACTTAGGGTACTGTGGACATTTTTTAAATTTTTGTGAGTACATTCTATGGTGGGTGTATATATTTCTGGGATACATTAGGTATCTTGATATAGGCATGTAATGCATAATAATCACATCAGAGTAAATGTGGTATCCATCACCTCAAGCATTTATCCTTTGTGTTATAAACAATCAAATTATATGATTTTAGTTATTTTCAAATGTACAATTAAATTAACTGTTAAGTAAACTCTGCCAGGCACAGAAAGACAAACAGTTAACAGTTTTGTTCTGTTTGCTTAGGATGACTGGCTTTTCTGGGTCTTTTGTAGTTCCATATAAGTTTTAGGATTGCTTTTTCTATTTACACGAAGAAAGTCATTAGTATTTTGATAGGAATCGCATAGAATCTTTAGATTGCATTGGATAGTATGACATTTTAACAATATTGATTCTTTCAATCTATGAACATAGAATATCTTTCATTTTTTGTGTCCTATTCGATTTAATCAATGTTTTATTGTTCTCGCTGTAGAGACCTCTCACTTCTTTAGTCAAGTTAATTCTTAGGTATTTAATTTTATTTATGGTTATTGTATTTCTTGGTTTCTTGTTCACTGTTGGCATATAGAAATGCTACTAATTTTTGTGTGTTGATTTTGTATCCTGAAACTTGACTGAATTTTTTTGTATCAGTTCTAATAGTTTTCTGGTGGAGTCTTGATGTTTTTCCAAATATAAGATTATAACATCAGCAAACAAGGATAATTTGACTTCTTCCTTTCCAATTTGGATGCCCGTTATTTTTTCTCTTGTCTGATTGCTCTAGCTAGGACTTGCAGTACTGTGTTGAGTAACTGTCGTGACATCCTTGTCATGTTCCAGATCTTAGAAGAGAGGATTTCAGTTTTTCCCCATTCAGTATGATACTAGCTGTGGGTCTGTCATATATGGCTTTTCTTATGTTAAGGCATATTCCTTCTATATCCTGTTTTTTGAGGGTTTTTATCATGAAGAGATGTTGAATTTTATCAAATTCTTGTTCACTTCAATTGATCATATGGATCACATGGTTTTTGTCCTTCATTCTGTTGATATGATGTATCACATTGATGGATTAGTGTATGTTGAACTATCCTTGCATCCCTGGGATAAATCCCAATTGGTTGTGATGAATGATCTTTCTAATGTATTTTTTAATTTGCTTGCTAGTATTTTGTTGAGGATTTTTGCATCAGAGATATTGGCTTGTAGTCATCAGGGATATTGGCTTGTATTCATCAGGGATATTGGCTTGTAATTTTCTTATTTTGATATGTCTTTGGTTTTAGTATTAGGGTAATACTGGCTTCATAGAATGATTTGGAAGTATTTCTTCCTCCATTTTTGGAATAGTTTAAGAAGGATTGGTATTAGTTTTTTTAAATTTTTGGTAAATTCATCAGTGAAGCTATCGAGTCCCAAGCTTTTCTTTGCTGGGAGGCCTTTTATTACAGTTTTAATCTTGTGACTTGTTATTGGTCTGTTCAAGTTTTGAATTTCTTCATGGTTCAATCTTGGTAGGTTGTATGTGTCTAGGAATTTGTCCATTTCCTTTAGATTTTCCAATTTATTGGCATATAGTTGCTCATAGTAGTCACCAATAATGATCCTTTGAATTTCTGTGGTATTAATTGTAATGTCTCCTTTTTCATCTCTGATTTTATTTATTTGGGCCTTTTCCCTTTTTTCTTTGTTAGTCTGGCTAAAGGTTTGTCAATTTTCTTTATCTTTAAAAAAAAGACTTTTTGTTTCGTTGATCTTTTGTATTGTTTTCTTTTATTTCTATTTCATTTATTTTTGCTCTGATCTTTATTATTTCATTTCTTCTACTAATATTGTGTTTGGTTTGCTCTTCTTTTTCTGGTTCTTTCAGATGCATCATGGGGTTATTTGAAGTTTTTCTTCTTTTTTGATGCAGGCACTTATGGATATAAATTTCCCTCTTACTACTGCTTTCACTGTATTCCATATGTTTTGGTATGTTGTGTTTCCATTATCATTTGTTTCAAGAAAATTTTCAATTTCCTTCTTAATTTCTTCATTCATATCAATTATAAGTATATATACTTATAATTGTTATATTCTGTTTCAGGATTGATCCCTTTATCATTCTATAATGACCTTTTTTGTCTCTTCTTACAGGTTTTGTCTTGAAATCTCTTTTGTCTTATATAAGTCACAATATAACTACTGTCCTTTTTTGGTTTTAATTGGCATAGAACATCTTTTTCCATCCTTTTATTTTAAGTGTATGTTTATCTTTATAGGTGAAATGTGTTTCCTGTAGGCAAGAGATAGTTGGATCTTGTTTTTTCCATCCATTCAACTGTTCTATGTCTTTTTGACTGGAGTGTTTAGTCCATTTACATACAATGCTTTTATTGATAAGGAGAGACTTGCTCCTGCCATCATGTTATTTGTTTCCTAGTTGTTTTGTGGTGTCTCTTCCTTCTTTCCTTCATTCCTATCTCCCTTTTAGTGAAGTTGATTTTCTCTGGTGTTATTATTTAATTTCTTACTTTTAATTTTTTGTGTATCTGTTTTGTGTTTTTCAATTTATGGTTACTACAATACATAATGCAAACAACCCATTATTTAAAACTGATGACAACACTGATTACATAAGCAAACATACATGCAAAAAGAAAACTAATCACAACTCTACACTTTAACTACAACTCCCTACTTATTAACTCTTTTTTGCTTGTATTTATGTCTTATTATATACTCTCTATGTCTTGAAAAGTTGTTGTAGTTATTGTTTTTGATTCATTCATTATTTAGTCTTTCTACTTAAGAGCAGTTTACACACTACAATTACACCATTGTAATATTCTTTGTTTTCCTATGGGCTTACTATTACCAGTGAGTTTTGTACCTTCAGATGATTTCTTCTGGCTCACTAACATCCTTTTCTTTCTGCTTGAAAAACTCCCTTTGCATTTCTTGTACTCATTAACATTCTTTTTTCTTTCTGCTTGAAAAACTCCCTTTGCATTTCTTGTAGAACTGGTCTGATGTTGATGAAATCCCTCAGCTTTTGTTTGTCCAAGAAGGTATGTATTTCTCCTTAATGCTTGAAGGATATTTTTGCTGAATATACTATTCTAGGGTAAAAGTTATTTTCCATCCACACCTTAAACAGTCATGTCACTCTCTCCTGGCCTGCAAGGTTACCACTGAGAAATCTGCTGCCAGACATATTGGAGCACCATTGTATGCTGTTTGTTCATTTTTCTTTGCTGCTTTTAGGATCCTTTCTTTATCTTTGACCTTTTGGAGTTCAGTTATTAAATGCCTTGAGAGAGTCTCCTTTGGGTTAAATTAGCTTGGTGTTCTATAACCTTCTTGTACTTGAATATTGGTATCTTTCTCTAGGTTTAGGAAGTTCTCTGTTATTATTCCTTTGAATAAACTTACAACCCCTATCTCTTTCTCTGCGTTTTCTTTAAGGCTAATACCTTTTCTTTAAGGCCAATACCTTCTTTTTTAAACCAATAACTTTAAGGCCAATAACTCTTTCTTTAAGGCCAATAATTTGCCATTTGGAGGCTATCTTCTAGATCTTGTAAGTATGCTTCATTCTTTTTTATTCTTTTTTCTTTTGTTGTTTCTGATTGTGTATTTTCAAATAGCCTGTCTTCATGCTCATTAATTCTTCTATTTGATCTATTCTGCCATTAAGAGACTCTAATGCTTTAGTGAAATCAAGTGTCCTTAGGTGAAACCCTTGATTCAGGTGAAGTCAGGCCTTCTTCTTCAGGCAAGGAGATGATACCCTTCTCCAATAAAAAGGAGAGTGCAACTTTTGCATTTTAAAAAGGATTTGTGGTTTAAAGAAACTCAGGCTTATCTAGTGTATTAGTCTGTTCTCATGCTGCTGATAAAGACATACCCAAGACTGGGTAATTTGTAAAGAGAAAGGTTTAATGGACTTACAGTTCCACTTGGCTGGGGAGGCCTCACAATAATGGTGGTAGGCAAAAGGCATGTTTTACATGGTGGCAAGCAAGAAAGAATGAGAGCCAAGGGAAAGGAGAAAACCTCTTATAAAACCACCAGAACTTAAGAGAATTATTCACCACCGCAAGAACAGTATGAGGGAAACTGCCCTCATCATTCAACTATCTTCTACCAGGTCTCTCCCACAACACATGGGAGTTATGAGAGCTATAATTCAAGATGAGATTTGGCTGAGGACAAAGCCAAATCATATAATTCCAGTGATGACCCCTCCCAAATCTCATGTCCTCACATTTCAAAACCAATCATGCCTTCCCAACAGTCCCCCAACGTCTTTTCATGCTGACTCATTTCAGCATTAATTCAAAAGTCAATAGTCCAACTCTCATCTGAGACAAGGCAAGTCTCTTCTGCCTATGAGCCTGTAAAATCAAAAGCAAGTTAGTTACTTCCTCGATACAATGGGGGTACAGGCATTAGGTAAATACAGCCATTCTAAATGGAAGAAATTGGCCAAAACAAAGGGGTTACAGGCCCTGTGCAAGTCCAAAATCCAGTGGGGCAGTCAAATCTTAAAGTTCAAAAATGATCCCTTTGACCCCATGTTTCACATCCAGGTTACACTGATGCAAGAGGTGGATTCCCACGGTCTTGGGCAGCTCTGCCCGTGTGGCTTTTCAGGCTACATCCTCCCTCCCAGCTGCTTTCACGGGCTGGTGTTGAGTGTCTGTAGCTTTTCCAGGTGCATGGTGTAAGCTGTCAGTGGATCACCATTCTGGGGTCTGGAGGATGCTGGTCCTCTACTCACAGTTCCACTAGGCAGTGCCCCAGTGGGGACTCTGTATGAGGGCTTCAATTCCACATTTCCCATCTGCACTGCCTTAGCAGAAGTTTTCCATGACAGCCTCGCCCCTGCAGCAAATTTCTCCCTGTACATTCAGGCATTTCCATACATCCTCTGAAATCTAGGTGGAGATTCCCAAATGGCAATTCTTGACTTCTGTGTACTCACAGGCTCAATACCACATGGAAGCTGCCAAGGTTTGGGGCTTGCACCCTCTGAAGCTATAAGCTGAGCTGTACCTTGGCCCCTTTTAGCCACGGCTGAGAAGCTGGGATGCAGGGCACCAAGTCCCTAGGCTGCACACAAAAGGGAAGTACTGTGCCCGGCCCATGAAACCATTTTTTTCTCCCAGGCCTCCAGGCCTGTGGTGGGAGGGGCTGCCTCAAAGATCTCTGACACACTATTGAGACATTTTCCCCATTGTCTTAGCATTAACATTTGGTTCCTCGTTACTTATGAGAATTTCTGCAGCCAGCTTAAATTTCTCCTAGGAAAATGCGTTTTTCTTTTCTATTGCATCATCAGGCTGCAAATTTTCCAAATTTTTTTCTTTTTTCTTTTTTCTTTCTTTTTTTTTTTTGAGATGGAGTCTTGCGTCACCCAGGCTGGAGTGCAGTGGGGCAATCTCAGCTCAATGCAACCTCCACCTCCTGGGTTCAACCAATTCACCTGCCTCAGCCTCCCAAGTAGCTGGGACTACAGGCATGTGCCACCACACCTGGCTAATTTTTGTATTTGTAGTAGAGATGGGGTTTCACAATATTGGCCAAGCTGGTCTCGAACTCCTGGCCTCATGATCCACCCACTTTGGCCTCCCGAAGTGCTAGGATTACACGCGGGAGCCACTGTGCCTGGGCATATTTTTCAAACTGTTATGCCCTGTTTCCCTTTTAAAACTGAATGCTTTTAACAGCACCCAAGCTGCCCCTTGAATGCTTTGTTGCTTACAACTTACTTCTGCCAGATACCCTAAATCATCTCCCTCAAGTTCAGCGTTCCACAAATCTATAGGACGGGGCAAAATGCCACCAGTCTCTTTGCTTAAACATAGCAAGAATCACCTTTACTTCAGTTTCCAACAAGTTCCTCATCTCTATCTGAGACCACCTCAGCCTGGATTTCATTGTGCATATTATCAGCATTTTGGTCAAAGCCATTCAACAAGTCTTTAGGAAGTTCCAAACTTTCCCACATCTTCCTGTCTTCTTCTGAGCCCTCCAAACTGTTTCAACGTCTGCCTGTTGCCCAGTTCCAAAGTCACTTTCACATTTTCATGTATCTTCACAGCAGCACCCCACTCTACCAGTACCAATTTATGGTATGAGTCCATTTTCACACTGCTGATAAGGACGTACCTGAAACTGGATAATTCATAAAGAAAAAGAGGTTTAAAGGACTCAGAATTCCATGTGGCTGGGAAGGCCTCACAATCATGGTAGAAGGTGAAAGGCATGTATTACATGGTGGCAGTCAACAGAGAATGAAAGCCAAGTGATAGAAGAAACTTCTTATAAAACCACTAGATTTCATAAGACTTATTTACTACTACAAGAACAGTATGGGGGAAACTGCCCCATGATTCAATTATCTCCCACTGGGTGCCTCTCACAATATGTGGGAGTTATGTGGCTATAAGTCAAGAAGAGATTTGGGTGGGGACATAGCCAAACCATATCATTAAGTGTCCCCATCCCAGGCTTCTGGTTCTCATGATTTTTCTAATTAGTGACCTGTCTGGACTGCGTTCTGTCTTTTTTGCCGCCCAACACTTTACGGTGTGATTGGGAACTTCATCTACAAAGTCTATCCTAAAACTACAAGAGGTGAAAATCTTCCAAACTAATGTTATCAAGGCCCTTTGGCTTTCACAGAGTGTCTTAAGTTAGCATTTTGATGCCCTGACCCTACTACTTATTTTTTGAAATGTTTCCAATGTCATTAATGAGGCTGGACCACTCCACAGTCCTTATAAACATTAGCTTTCCTAATACTACACATTGCAATCCCCACACATCCCAATGCCTCATCTTCCAACCGTACCTTATTCCAATTAACCACAGGCAATTCCATGGATGATAGGGATTGTGAACACCATTCCTCTTACCACCAGCACTGGGATCCTTCTTGCCAATAATGAGCTCAAAAATACAAAAACATCATTTCGACAGGCTGTTTTCTTAATAATCTAAATATTTTAGGAGTGCCATTTCTAGTGCCAATATTTTAGAATGAATTCAATTAATTATTTAGAATGAATTCAATTAATTTTAGAGCATAAAAATGGAGGTGGGGCTGATGTGCTATTACTATTTGAGGAAGTACAATTCCGGAAGCTGGAGTAAGGAATACAACAAGTGGAGTGGGCAAGGTAGGAGGAGGCAGTGTACAGGTGAGTTGTCAGGTGAGCCACTGCTAAGTGTGAATGCTTGCTTGATTTATGGGAATGTGACCCCAAGAAGCATGAAAATTGCATCTTAAGATCATAGTGCTAGAGACTGTGGAGAAAGTAGGAATAATTTAACTCTAATTTTCCACTAGTTAAAAAGTCTTCACCTGGGTGTTAACTCCTCTGCACTTTTGAGTCAACTCTGTGCTAAGTGGGTTCCTATAGTGAAAGCCACAGGGAAACGCAGAGTGGGAGAAGAAATGCCCAGCATAGCAGGTTGTATCTTTATAAAATTGCTGTGAGACAATGCAAGGCTGCAACAGGGGACAAGTGAGGCGGCAAAGATCTAAGTGGTGCATAAGAGGTATCTGATTCTCTAATCTTTCCTAGGCTTTGAGCAAATTTATAGAAATTAGTTTCTAAAGGAGGAATAAATATTAATCTGAATTTCAACTCTTCCTTAACATTTTCTCTTTTGGATAGAAGTAAAAGCTATTAATGTAATACTTTTAAAATTAAAAATAATATGGTCTGAATCCATACTTAGAAATTTCTTTCTCTTCCTCTTCATCCTTCTATTATATGTCTGTGAAGAGAAATATCTGAGATGACATTTACCAAATAACAACACTGCTATTTTTGAGGATTTGAGAAAATTTATTATTTATACTTTTCTGAATTGCCTGAGTGTTTTATAGTGAGCATGTATCATTTTTATAAATATAATAAAGTTGTCCTTCAAATAATAATGTTAGCACCATAGTCTTTGATGTCACCATGGGAGAGACTTTGTTCAATTTCTCTACAACAAGTAAATTCACCTAACTTCACCCAGATCAGGAGAAATTCACATCATAATTATTAAAAAAGGCAGGCCAGGTGCGATGGTTCATTCCTGTAATCCCAGCACTTTGGGAGGCCGAGGCGGGTGGATCTCGAGGTCAGGAGATTGAAACCATCCTGGCTAACATGGTGAAACACCATCTCTACTAAAAATACAAACAATTAGCCTGGCATGGTGGCAGGTTCCTGTAGTCCCAGCTATTTGGGAGGCTGAGGCAGGAGACTGGCATGAACCCAGGAGGCAGAGCTTGCAGTGAGCCGAGATTGCACCATTGCACTCAGGCCTGGGCGACAGAGGGAGACCCCATCTCAAAAAAAAAAATGCAATGCTGCCATGTAAATACTCTTTTACAAATGAGCAAGCTAAGTATTAAAGTGGCACTGTAGCTTCTTCAATGTTGCAAAGCTAGTTAGTGACATCAGTAGAATTATAACCCACTTACTCCATTTATATATTAACCCCAACAGACAACAGAATTTTAGTATTTTACCCAAAACATGTAGGAAGTGCACAAAACACTCAATAACAAGTAGAACAAAGAAGGACATTTGATATGGATTGGCTGTGTCCCCACCCAAATCTCATCTTGAATTGTAGTTCCCACAATCCCCACGTGTCGTGGGAGGAACCTGGTGAGAGGTAATTGAATCATGGGGGTGGTTACCCCTGTGCAGTTCTCAAGATAGTGAGTTCTCACCATATCTGATCATTTCATAAGAGGCTTTACCCCTTTATTTGGTATATTAGTCTGTTCTCACACTGCTAATAAAGACATACCCGAGACTGGATAATTTATAATGGAAAGAGGTTTAATGGACTCACAATTAGTTCCACATGGCTGGGGAGGCCTCACAATCATGGTGGAAGATGAATGAGGAGCAAACTCACATCTGATATGCTGGCAGGCAAGAGAGTGTATGCAGGAGAACCCCCATTTATAAAATCATCAGATCTCATGAGACTTAGTCACTATCACAAGAACAGCATGGGAAAGACCTGCTCCTGTGATTCAATTACCTCCAATCAGGTCCCTCCCACAACATGTGGGAATTATGAGAGTTATATACAATTAAAGATGAGATTTGGTGGGGACATAGTCAAACCGTATCATTCTGCCCTTGGTCCCTCCCAAATCTCATGTCTTCACATTTCAAAACAAATCATTCCTTCCCAACATTCCCCCATCGTCTTTACTCATTTGAGGATTTACTCAAAAGTCAACAGTCCAAAGTCTCACCTGAGACAAGGCAAGTCCCTTCCTCCTGTGACCCTGTAAAATCAAAAGCAAGTTAGTTACTTTCTAGATACAATAGGGGTATAGGCATTGGGTAAATATACCCATTCCAAATGGAAGAAACTGTCCAAAACAAAAGGGCTACAGGCCCCAAGCAAGTCTGAAATCCAGTGGGCCAGTCATTAACCTTAAAGCTCCAAAATAATCTCCTTTGACACCATGTCTTACATACAGGTCATACTGATGCAAGAGGTGGGCTCCTATGGCCTTGGGCAGATTCTCCCCTGTGGCTTTGCAGGGTACAGCCTGCCTCCTAGTTTCTTTCTTAGCTGGCATTGAGTGTCAATGGGTTTTCCAGGTGCATGGCACAAACTGTAAGTGGATGTACCATTCTGGGGTCTGGAGGATGCTGGCCCTCTTCTCACAGCTCTACTAGGCTATAGTCCAGCAGGGACCCTCTATGGGAGCTCTAACCCCACATTTCCCTTCCACACTGTCCTAGCAGAGGTTCACGAGAGCACTGCCCCTGCAACAAACTTCTGGCTGGATATCCAGACATTTCTATACGTCCTCTGAAATATAGGAAGAAGTTCCCAAACTTTTATTCTTGACTTCTGTGCCCCCACAGGCTCAAAACCACAAGTAAGCTACCAAGGCTCGGGGCTTACATCCTCTGAAGCCATGGCCTGACCTGTACCTTGGCCCCTTTTGGCCACAGCTGGAGCTGAAGCACCTTGGATGCAGGGCACTAAGTCCTGAGGCTGCACACAGCAGGGGGGCCCTGGGCCTAGGAAGCCATTTTTCCCTCCTAGGCCTCCAGGCCTGTGATGAGAGAGGCTGCTGTGAAGATCTTTGACATGTCCTGAAGACATCTTCCTCATTGTCTTAGAGATTAACATTTGGCTCCTTGTTACTTATGCAAATTTCTGCAGCTGGCTTAAATTTCTTCTCAGAAAATGGGTTTTTCTTTTCTATCTCCTCATCAGGCTGTAAATTTTCCAAACATTTACTCTCTGCTTTCCTTTCAAACATAAGTTCTAATTCCAAACCGTATCTTTGGGAATACATAAAACTGAATGCTTTGAATGGCACCCAAGCCACCTCTTGAATGCTTTGCTGCTTAGAAATTTCTTCTGTCAGATGCCCTAAATCATCTCTCTCAAGGTCAATGTTCCACAAATCTCTAGGGCAGGGGCAAAATGCCACTAGTCTCTTTGCTATAACACCTTTACTTCAGTTCCTAATAAGTTCCTCATCTCCATCTGAGACCACCTCAGCCTGGACTTTATTGTCCTTATCACTACCAGCATTTTTGTCAAAGACATCCAACAAGTCTTTAGGAAGTTTCAAACTTTCCCAGATCTTCCTGTCTTCTTCCAAGCCTTTCAAACTGTTCCAACCTCTGCCTGTTACCCAGTTCCAAAGTCACTTCCACATTTCTGGGTATCTTTTCAGCATGCCGTATTCTACTGGTACCATTTTACTGTATTAGTTTGTTCTTACACTGCTAATAAAGACATACCTGAGACTGAAGAATGTATAATGAAAAAGAGGTTTAATGGGCTCACAGTTCCACACGGCTGAGGAGGCCTCACAATCATGGCAGAAAGTGAATGAAGAGCAAAGTGATGTCTGGCAAGAGAACATGTGCAGGGGAATTCCCCTTTATAAAACCATCAGATCGCATGAGACCTATTCTCTATCATAAGAACAGCACAGGAAAGACTTGCCCCCATGGTTCAGTTACCTCCCATGATGTGGAAATTATGGGAGCAAGTTTCAAGGTGAGATTTGGGTGGGAGCACAGCAAAATCATATCACTTGGCACTTCTCTTTCCTACAGCCATGTGAAGAAGGACATGTTTGCTTCCCCTTCTGCCATAATTGTAAGTTTCCTGAGGCCTCCCCAGCCATACAAAACTGTGATCAATTAAACCTCTTTCCTTTATAAGTTACCCAGTCTCAGGCAGTTAATTACAGCAGCATGAGAACAGACTAATACAGTAAACTGGTACTGGGTAGTGGGGCACTGCTGTAAGGATACCTGAAAAGGTGGAAGTGACTTTGGAACTGGGAGGCAGGAAGAAATTGGAACAATTTGAAGGGCTCAGAAGAAGACAGGAAAATGTGAGAAAATTTAGAACTTCCTAGAGGCTTGGAGGGCTCAAAAGACAGCAAGATGTGGGAAAGTGTGGAACTTCTTAGAGACTTGTCAAATGGCTTTGACCAAAGTGCTGATAGTGATATGGACAATGAAGTCCAGGTTCAGGTGGTCTCGGAGATGAGGAATTTGCTGGGAACTGGAATAAAGGTAACTCTTGCTATGTTTTAGCAAAGAGACTGGTGGCATTTTGCCCCTACCCTAGAGATCTGTGGAACTTTCGACTTGAGCGAGAAGAATTAGGGTATCTGGTGGAAGAAATTTATAAGTGACAAAACATTCAAAAGAAGATTATAAAAGTTTGAAAACTTTGCAGCCTGATGATGCAATAGAAAAGAAAACCCCATTTCCTGGGGAGAAATTGAAGCCAGCTGCAGAAATTTGCATAAGTAACGAGAACCCTAATGTTAATCACCAAGACAATGGGGGAAAATGTCTCCAGGGCATGTCAGAGGTCTACACAGCAGCCCCTCCCATCACAGGCCAGGAGGCCTAGGAAGGAAAAATGGTTTCATAGGCCAGGCCAGGGCCTTGCTGCTTTGTGGAGTCTCAGGACTTGGTGCCCTCCATTCCAGCCATGGTTAAAAAGGGTTAACATACAGCTCAGGCCATTGCTTCATAGAGTGCAAGCCCCAAGCTTTGGCAGCTTACATGTGGTGTTGGGCCTGTGGGTGCACAGAAGTCAAGAATTGAGGTCTGGGAACCTCCAAGTAGATTTCAGAGGATGTATGTAAACACCTGGATGTCAAGGCAGAGGTTTGGTGCAGGGTTGGAACCCTCATGGGGAAACTGTACTAGGGCAGTGTGGAAGGGAAATGTGGGGTCAGAGCCCCCACACGGAGTCCCTACTGGGGCACCACCTAGCAGAGCTGTGAGAAGAGGGCCACCATCCTCCAGATCCCAGAATGGTAGCTCCACCAACAGCTTACACTGTGCATCTAGAAAAGCAGGGGACACTCAACATCAACCCATGAAAGCAGCCAGGAGAGGGCCTGTACCCTGCAAAGCCACAGGGTTGGAGCTGCCCAAGGCCATGGGGACTCAACTCTTGCATCAGTGTGATCTGGATGTGAGACATGAAATCAAAGGAGATCATTTTGGAACTTTAAATTTTAATTAACTTCCCTATTGGATTTCGTACTTGCATGGTGCCTGTATGTAGCCTCTTTGTTTTGGCTAATTTATCCCTTTTGGAACAGGTGTATTTACCCAATGCCTGTACCCCCATTGTATGTAGGACATAACTAACTTGCTTTTGATTATACAGGGTCATAGGCAGAAGGGACTTGCCTTGTCTCAGATGTGACTTTGGACTTGGACTTTTCGGTTAATGCTGGAATGAGATAAGACTTTGGGGGACTGTTGGAAAAGCATGATTGTGTTTTGAAATGTAAAGACATGAGACTTGGGAGGGGCCAGGGGAGGAATAATATGATTTGGCTGTGATCCAAATCTCATCTTGAATTATAGTTCCCATAACTCCAGTGGGAGGTAATTTAATCATGGAAACAGTTACTCTCATGTTTTTCTCATGATAGTGAGTGAGTTCTCACAAGATCTGATGGTGTTATAAGGGACTTTTCCCACTTTGCTCTACACTTCTCCTCCCTGTTGCCATGTGAAGAAGGGTGTGTTTGCTTCCCCTTCCACCACGATTGCAAGTTTCCTGAGGCCCCTCCCCCTGCCATGCTGAACCGTGAGTCAATTAAACCTATTTCATTTATAAACTACCCAGTTTTCAGTTATGGCTTTATTAGCAGCATGAGAACAGACTAACACAACATTGCATAATGATAAAAGAATCAATTCATCAGGAAGATTGAACAATCATAAATGTATATACCAACACGAAAGCACCTAAATATATAAAGCAAATATTGACAGAACTGGAGAAATAGACAGCAGCACAATGATATCAGAGACTTCAGTAGCCCACTTTGAATAATGTGTAGAATACCCAAATATAAAATCAATAAGCAAAAAGTGGACTTGAACAAGACTATAGATAAATGGACCTAAGAGACATTTACAGAATACTCCATCCAACAGCCGCAGAATACACATTCTTCTCTAGTGCACACGGAACAGTCTCTAGGGTAGAGCAAGTGTTAGGCCACAAAACAAGTCTCAAAAAATTAAACAAGATTAAAATCATGCCATGATATAGTTTGGATGTTTGTCCCTTCCAAATCTCATGTTGAAATGAGAGCCTCAGTGTTGGAGGTGGAGCCGAATGGGAGGTGTTTGGGTCATGGGGCAGATTCCTCATGAATTACTTGATGCCCTTCCTGTGTTAATGAGTGAGTTCTTATTCTGTTAGTTTATGTGAGAGCTGATTGTTAAAAACAACCTGACTTCCCCCTTCCCTCCCTCTTGCATCCTCTTGCTACATGAACTCTGCGCATGCTCCTTCCCTTGGCCTTTCCCCATGAGTGGAAGCAGCCTGAGACTCTCGCCAGAGGCGGATGCTGGCGTCATGCTTCTTATACAGCCTGCAGAACGGTGAGCCAAAAAATCTCTTTTCTTTACAAATTACCCAGCCTCAGATATTCCTCTGTAGCAGTGCAAAACAGACTAATATATACCAAGTACCTTTTCTAATGGTATGAAACTATAAACCAATGACAGAAGGAAAATTGGAAAATTAAAAGACGTGGGAATTAAAGATACATTCTTAAACAACAAATGAGTCAAAGAAGAAATCAAAAGGGAAATCAGAAATGTTGTGAGATAAATGAAAATGAAACCACAACTTTCCAAAACTTATAGGATGTAGCAAAAGCAATACTAACGGGACGTTCACACAAATAAATCCCTATATATTTTCTGTTTGTTTGCTTTTTGAGATGGAGTCTCACTCTGTCTCCCAGGCTAGAGTGCAGTGGTGCAATCTCGGCTCACTGCAACCTCCGCCCCCTGGTTTCAAGCAATTCTTCTGCCTCAGCCTCCGGAGTAGCTGGGACTACAGGCATGCCCAACCATTCCCAGCTAATTTTTTTTTTTTTTTTAGTAGAGAGGGGGTCTCACCATATTGGCCAGGTTGGTCTCGAATTCCTGACCGCATGATCCACCCGTCTTGGCCTCCCAAAGCGCTGGGATTACAGGTGTGAGCCACTGCACCCGGCCATATTTTTCAAAAAAGAAAGATGGCAAAAAAGCAACCTAACTTTACCCCTCAAAGAAACAAAACAAGAAGAAACAAAGCCCAAAGTCAGCCTTTATAATCTGTAATAAGGCAAGCTGGTTGGTGCTTCTCACCTCTTGGGTGGTTCATTTGCTCTTTGGCCCCTGGCCTGCTGGAGGCCTTCCTCTTGCCCGACAACTGCAGGGTTACCACTTCTCCCCACAGGCATTGTGGCCACTTACAACCGACCAATGCTCCTGACATTCTGAATCGATGTTTATTTCTCTCTTCCTCTATCTCCTCGGGACCCTGTTTTATGTGTTAACTGGTAATAATGTTGAGGATTTATGCTGTTCCTGTGGGGACTGCAGGTGGTGAGTGGTTTGCACGATGTCTGAGGTGAGAGGCTGCTGGCCAACACACCACGAGGTGGGGCCTCGCTCTTGTTTGAGAGCAGCCACGTCTCCCCTCCAGGCAGCAACCTCTGTACTAGGATTGACAGAACCATTCTGGAGGACAGAGTTCTGTAGAGGAAGGTGGAAGAATGGAAAAGGAAACAAATGTTGGGGTGAGAAAAGGAGGAAGAGATTTAGAAGAATCATGAGGAGACCTCAGACATTATTTCCATGTATTAATACAACACCTTTTCATATTGGTAGCAAACAAATCCAGAATTTGATAATTTTAGTATAGTTACCCATTTGAATAACATTTTTTTGGCTTAGATTTACCTTTTTTGGACTAAGAGTTACCTTTTATTTTATTTTATAGAAAATGTTTTCATTAATAGTAATTATTAATTATAATTATATTATTATGAAATATTATTCATAAATACATAATTTTGTATATATTTAGGGGTGCATGTTATATTTTGATACAAGTATACAAGTGCAAGAACACATCAGGGTAACTGGGGGATCTATCACCTCAAGAGTGTTTATCATTTATTTTTGTTAGGATCATTCCAATTCCACTCTTTAATGGTTTTGAAATCTACCATAAATTACCATTATAGTCATCCTATTCTGATGACCTATAGTTATCCAACCATTAAATCTTATTTTTCTAACTATATTTTTGTACCCATTAACCATCTTCTCTTTATCTCTCTCTCCTCACCACCCTTCCTAGCCTCTGGTAGTCATCATTCCATTCTATATCTTCATGAGTTCAATTTTTTTTATCTCCCACATATTAGCGAGAGTATGCAACATACTTTTCCATGCCTGGCTTATTTCACTTATCATAATGTCATCCAGTTTCATTCTTGTTGCAAATGACAAGATTCCTTTTTTTTTTTTTATGGCTGAATAAAATAATAACATTCCACTGTGTCCATGTACCACATTGTGTTTATCCGTTCATTTGCTGATGAACACTTAGGTTGATTCCATGTCTAGGCTGTTGTGAAGAGTGCTGCAGTACACAGTGGAGTGGAGATGTCTCTTTGATATACTAATTCCCTTTCTTTTGGATACATACACAGCAGTGGAATTGCTGGATTATGTGTTAGTTCTACTTATAATTCATTCATTCACTGATGAACACTTACAGTGGAGTGGAGATATCTCTTTGATATACTAATTCCCTTTCTTTTGCATACATACACAGCAGTGGAATTGCTGGATTATGTGTTAGTTCTACTTATAATTTTTTTGAAGAACCACTATACTATTCTCCAGAGTGGCTATACTAAGTATTCATTTTGTTTTTTATTTTGAATTCCTTTTTTAATGGTAGGTTTTATAGTGATTTATATACCTACTATTAAAAGGGTAACTGATATAATTTTTAAAAAGCAGTATATTCAAATGCAAATTAAAATATGTTGCAGCTACAGGTCTCACAAAGGAAAAATGTTTCAGAGAATTCAAAAATTAATTTTCTATTTTGCAAATGTTTGGCCAAGGCTGCTCTGAGCCCCGCTGGCTGGCCGACTACCCAGATAGACAGAGGAAGGCTTTCCACTCTATGAGGCTCCTTGAGATTCAGGAGAAATTCCTCTCCACTCAGAAAAATATGTAAAAGAGGAAATCACCACTTTGCCTCTTCTCTCTTTCCCCAACAGACTCTCCCAAGTCCCCACGCTCTCCTTTTTGCTTAGACTAATGTACTTGCTCTGATTTCAGCAAAAACAAACAAACCTAAAGCAAAGGAGGGGCTCCCTTTATTCTACAGACAAATGGCTCACAATCAAACTGCGAGTGAAAGAATGAGGGCAATATTCAAAAACGATTTATTGTGTGTGTCTGCGCACCAAGCATCTTAGGTATTAGCAAATACAATACACCCCTACTCTCCCAAAGCTTATATTCTAGTGAGGAAAGAGATAGTATGAAAACATGAACAAACAGCTGTGTTTTATAATGTCAGATAGTGATGATGATATTAAGAACAAACACAGCAGAAAAGGAGAGGGAGGGTGCTAGACAGGGTTGAAATGTGCTGTGCAGGGCTCTGCTGCTCATGTAGCATTGTTAGTAGGCCTGCCTGGAGACAGAAACAGAAGCCATCTCTCCCCAAGCTCTCTGTAGTGAGGTTTTAAAGGTACTTCTCTCTACACAGAGACAAATGGACATCAGAGGAGTGGTGGGAAAGAAAGAAACCTTCTCATAATGTAGCTATTCCCTCCAAGGGGCTGTGTCCCCACTTAGAATCCTGGATCATGTCCATTTCCATTTTATGTATACATTTTAAGGTAGCAGATAGATTTAACCAGACGTTTACTCCATTCCTTTTCATGGGATCTGTCTACAGGCTAAGACAAGCAAACATGCTTAAGTGAGACACATGGCTAAGATATAAGACCACTTGGAAGCTCTTTGCAAGGGAGCCTTTTGTATCGTTGAAATATTTATCCCTCTTCCCTCGTTAACAATAATGAAAATTTATTGAGCACCTAATCTAGTTGAGATGCTTCCTAGTCCTTTCGGGAGAAATCTCACATAACCCTGTGACTTCATCTTGTTAGTTGTAAGATGGGAACAGAGAAGTGAGGTAACTTGCAAGGTCCCACTGCTTGTAAGTGGCAGAGCTGGCCATGACATTTGGCAGCCCCTTTCTGGAACCCATGCTCTCAAAGGCCTTTCACAGTTCTCCAAAGCTAGGCCAGTGGATTAAGTTATGCTTAAGAACATCCCAAAACCCCTCCAAGAGACTGGGGCAATGATAGGGTCATGGCCACAGACACAGAAAGCTTCAGGCACCAACAAACAAAAAGAGCTTATTTTACTAATGTCACCTAAAATTTAATTTGAACAATGCTCCTTGGACTAAAAGCAACAACAACAAAACAGTATGGAAAAAGTTCGAAATAGCTAAACACTTGCGTTTTCTCTAACAATCCTTGCATGTGCCACCGTCTATGGTGACTACATGCGATTTTAAGTTGTATCAAATTTATCAGTTGAATCGTTACAATTTATGTCCCTGAAAATAAACCACAATAATTATGTCAACGTAAGATGCCATTTTTTCTGTATTGCTCTGTCCTGTGAGACACGATAATTTCTAGTTAGCAACGAGGCTTTACTGGAGATGTTAGACTCCTACTGTTCCAAACCAAAGGCCTCTGTGGTATATAGAAATGGGGGCCTGAGTAGGTGGACCTTCTGGTTAAGTGAACATTTTGGTTGATCTAGTCTTTAGACAAATATTTTTGTTGACAGTGCTTGAATCTTCTCTTCTGTGTTGGGACATCAAAGCCAAAATCCAGTGACCCTTTGGGATGCTGGCATCATGGCCCTAAACATGGTGGTAGCTGTCACCGGTGGGAATTAGGCTGAATAAATGAAAGGAGGCTAAGCCCCAAGACATGTCCTGGAACCTAACAGTGCCAGTTTATTTGCTTTATGTAAATGCCTGCTGCTATTCCTTGCCTTATGAAGTGCTTTCAGTACAAGGAGAATTCATCTTTGGGGAAAATAGCCTTTGGCTCAATGGCTACATCTGCCAAGTCTTTGCACATCGACTTCATTTCTGTTTGTTTTGTGTGTGTGTTTGTTTTGGGGAGTTTTTGTTGTTTGTTTGCTCATCTCTCCCTTCGTTGTTCCTGGCCTGGAGCTGACCCACACACAAGGATCAAGAAACAGATTTGGAAGTTGTGTCCAAAATCTCATTGCACTCACACCCGCAGGAGCCCACGTCCCTGTTGCGTCTTGTACATTAGATCATAAACCAGGTGCCGGGAGCTGATGTGGCCTCTCAGCAGCAGATGCCCTCGGTAAGCAGAGGCTGCAGGAGGAAGCCTGAGGGGTACCTCAGAGGGACCCTGCAAATCTCAAAAGAGCCATCCTCCTAGTGGTGGGTGCTTCAGCTTAAAAGGAGTGTATTTTCCACCTTAACTGAAAATAGTGGCTTAGATGATAGAAATTTGGCAGCAGAAACAAGAGATAAATGTTTAGTTGTGGTGGCCATGCACTCTGTGAAGAGGGTTCCCTGTCTCTCAAAGGAGAGGTTGGTTCCCCGCCAATAGAAACAACCAGGTCCTATCACCAGAGGCTCACACATCTCAGTGTTAACCGCCACTTTAGCCTTCATCTGGCATCCCACACAGTAGGTGCTTGGCTAATGTCTTGTGTTGAATGGGCCTGAAGTCACACTAGGGTTTTCCCACCATCATTATCTTTTCTTGGTTCGAATCCTTTATCTTAAGAAAAAGTCCTGAAAGAAATGCCAAATATTATTGCCATTATTGCCCTTTAATAAACCCGTTAACAAAAGAAATACTGTTCCTTAGATAGGAAGGGGTAAGGTTATTAAGGAAATTATTTCACTTGCTAAGTTTTGCAGTAATATTATTATCCATGACACAATTTAAGAGAAACAAGAAAACAAAAACTACATACTTCTTGGGAATGCTGAGATTAGATACGATTTTTCAGAGGATTCTGGTTAATACTAAACAGAGCACTAAACAGGGGGCAGCGTTGGAAAGTGATTTCCTGGCTCTTGTGTTTAACAAGCAAAGGTGGCCACTCTGCTATCAGGGTGCTCTTCCCTGAAAGGAAAATGGATCCAAAGAGAAAATGTACAGAAGCTGACTTTGAAAATGAGCTTCTCTCATGTGGCTCTGAACAGCCTGCTGAGCAGTCTGGTTGTCTTGCCTTCGCTTTTCTTCTTCTTCTGTGGGGGCGGTAGGGGGGGTTGTTTTATTAAATATTTGGAAGCGCAGCAAGGGGTCTGATATGGTTTGACTCTGTGTCCCCACCCAAATCTCATCTTGAATTGTACACCCATAATTTTCATGTGTTGTGGGAGGGATGTGGTGGGAGACAATTGAATTGTGGGAGCCATTTCCACCATACTGTCCTTGTGATAGTGAATAAGTCTCGTGAGAGCTGATGGTTTTATCAGGGGTTTCTGCTTTTGCATCTTCCTCATTTTTCTCTTGCCACCACCATGTAAGAAGTGTCTTTCACCTCCTGCCATGATTCTGAGGCCTCACCAGCCATGTGAACTGTAAGTTCGATTAAACCTCTTTTTCTTCCCAGTCTTGGGTATGTCATTATCAGCAGTGTGAAAATGAACTAATACAGTAAATTGGTACCAGTAGAGTGGGGTGCTGCTGAAAAGATACCCAAAAACGTGGAAGCAACTTTAGAACTGGGTAACAGTCAGAGATTGGAACAGTTTGGAGGGCTCAGAAGAAGACAGGAACATGTGGGAAAGTCTGGAACTCCCTAGAGACTTGTAGAATGGCTTTGGCCAGAATGCTGATAATGATATGGACAATGAAATTCAGGCTGAGGTCGTCTCAGACGGAGACGAGGAACTTGCTGGGAACTGGAGCAAAGGTGACTTTTGTTATGTTTTAGCAAAGAGACTGGCAGCATTTTGCCCCTGCCCTAGAGATTTGTGGAACTTTGAACTTGAGAGAGATGACTTAGGGTATCCAGTGGAAGAAATTTCTAAGAAGCAAAGCATTCAAGAGGTGGCTTGGGTGCTGTTAAAAGCATTCAGTTTTAAAAGGGAAACAGAGCATAAAAGTTCAGAAATTTTGCAGGCTAACAATGCAATAGAAAAGAAAAACCCATTTTTTGAGGAGACATTCAAGCTGGCTGCAGAAATTTGCATAAGAAACAAGGAGCCAAATGTTAATCCCCAAGACAACGGGAAAAAAGTCTCAAGGGCATGACAGAGGTCTTCACAGAAACACCTCCCATCACAGACTTGGAAGCCTAGGAGGAAAAATTGGTTTTGTGGGCTAAGCCCAGGGTCCCCATGTTGTGTGCAGCCTTCTCCAGCTATTGCTAAAATGGGGCAAGGTACAGCTTGGTCCATGGTTTCAGAGGGTGCAAGGCCTAACACCTTGGCAGCTGTCACATGGTATTGAGACTGCAGGTGCACAGAAGTCAAGAATTGAGGTCTGGGAACCTCCCTCTAGATTTCGAAAGATGTATGGAAACATCTAGATGCCCAGCCAAAAGTTTGCTGCAGGGGCGGGACCCTCATGGAGAACTTCTGCTAGGGCAGTGTGGAAAGGAAATATGGAGTTGGAGGCCCCACACAGAGTCCCTACAGGGGCACCACCTAGTGAAGCTGTGAGAATAGGGCCACCGTCCTCTAGACCCCAGAATAGTAGATCCACCAATAGCTTGCACTGTGCATCTGGAAAAGCCACAGACATTCAATGCCAGCCTGTGAAAGCAGCTGGGAGGGGGCTATACCCTGCAAAGCCACAAGGGCAGAGCTTCCAAAGACTATAGGAACCTACCTCTTGCATCAGTGTAACCTGGATGTGAGACATGGAGTCAAAGGAGATCATTTCGGAGCTTTAAAATCTGACTGCCCTACTGGATTTCAGACTTGCATGGGCCCTGTAATCCCTTTGCTTTGGCCAATTTCTCCCATTTGGAACAGCCATTTTTACCCAATACCTGTACCTGTATTGTATCTAGAAAGTAACTAGCTTGCTTTCGATTTTACAGGCTCATAGGCAAAAGGTACTCAGATGAGACTTTGGACCGTGGACTTTCAGGCTAATGCTGAAATGAGTTAAGACTTTGGGGGACGGCTGGGAAGGCATGATTGGTTTTGAAATACGAGGACATGAGATTTGGAGGGGCCAGGGGTGGAATGATATGGTTCTGTGTCCCCACCCAAATCTCATCTTGAATTGTACTCCCATGATTCCCACATGTTGTGGGAGGGACCCTGTGGGAGATAATTTGAATCATTGGGGCAGTTTCCCCCATACTGTTCTTGTGGTAATAAGTCTCATGAGATCTAATGGTTTTATCAGGGCTTTCTACTTTCACATCTTCCTCATTTTTCTCTTGTTGCTGCCATGTAAGAAGTGTCTTTCACCTCCTGCCATGATTCTGAGGCCTCCCCAGCTGTGTGAACTCTAAGTCCAATTAAACTCTCTTTCTTCCTAGTCTCGGGTATGTCTTTATCAGCAGTGTGAACACAGACTAATACATGGTCTTATTATGAACTACAGGAGACATCACACGGGCAGTTGTCTTCATTAGCCACAGGAGAACAGGTTCCATTTGAGCCTCTACTTAGTGATAGTGACTCTGAGGTGTGAGCTGAAGGCTTTCCCCTGTGCCTCCCACAGGCCAATGTCAACATCAGTGCCTTCTCGTATGTTCATCGCAGTTCTAGTCATAATAGCAAAGACATGAAATCAACACAGATGCCCATCAATAGTGGATTGGATAAAGAAAGTATGGTACATACACACCATGGAATACTATACAGCCATTAAAAAACATAATCATGTCTTTTGCAGCAACATGAATGTAGCTGGAGGCTGTTATCCTAAGGAAATTAATTCAGAAGCAGAAAATCAGATACTGCATATTCTCACTTATAAGTGGGAGCTAAACATTGGGTCCACATGAACATAAAGATGGGAACAGTGGACTCTGTGGACCACAAAGGGGAGAGAGAGGGAGCAAGGGAGGAAGGGCTGAAAAACTACCTACTGGATATTACTACTCACAACCTGGATGACAGAATCATTTGTACCACAACCTCAGTATCATGCAGTATATTCATATAACAAACCTGCCCATGTCCTTCCTGAATGCAAAGTAAAAGCTGAAATTTAAAAAAAAAAAAAAAAAAAGAAGAGTTAAAAGCAAAAATAATCTTGTCTGCACCTTAATGAATTGTGGGAATGAGCTGTAATACAGTGAAAATGTTTCCAGCAGGGTTATTGGTGGCCTGTGACCACCAGCACCTCAGTTTCCTCATACACAGAATAGTGACAGTCACGTCTGCATTCTATACTCCTCCATGTGACAATAAGCTGCAAATGAGGTAGGCAATGTTAAAGGGTTTCCACTGCCACATGTCTCACCAATATTATGTTACTCTCACATATAGGCCATGTTGACCCTGGGAGGGTAACACAGAGAGCTGCTTAGGCCTCACTCTGAAGTGGTTGCATCAGATATTCTCCTTGTTGACTACTGGATTACAGAAGCAGAAGGTACTGGTGGTGTCTGGGGATGGAGGGATATGGGACATGCAGGGAAGCCCATTGGAAAGAGCTTCAAGGAGCTTTGCACTTCGGGTCAGTTTTGCTCACTTCCCCTGTGACTGGGGCCAGTAACACACCAGGGGCCCACAAAATCAACAAACTACTTAGTGTGGAGCTTCTATTAGGAAGACACTAGAAAAGGAAACGGGAAAACCAACCTTTGCCCATAGCTCTGTTCTCCTCCCTTCCGGCCTCACCCCCACCTTACTCCTCTGGTTCCCAAATGTCCTAAGAATTTCCCTTCTTTTCAAGGGATTCCTTGACCGGCTGAAGAACAGATCTGAGGTCACAACAGAGGGATGGTAGGATGTGAGCTGGAGGCCTGCCTGCAATTGCACTTGCGTTCATGACTGCAAAGGCTCAGGTGCACAGCAGGCGGAAGAGCTCCTTCCCAGAGGGAATGTTGTGAATTTGTGCCGATGGCTTCCCCGTCATTGTCCCCATGGTAGGACAGATATGATGAGGTTTTAAGTGCTTTGTCTTGATGCAGTGACAAGTCTGATTTTTTTGTTTGTTTGCTTTTTGTTTTTGACTGAAGACAGTTTCCCCTGATGTTAAGTTAAAATCAAGGACCCACATTTCATAAGAAAGCACCTCACCTACTACCTACGATGCATTTTCCATAAATGTTGTTTTAACATCTGGTTAATAGGGAACAGTTTCATCAGCCATAAAGCCCCGCTCCAACAGACGGAGATGGAGCCACCCACCATCCTCTGATCTGCCATAGCAGAGACCCCCAATGGCCACAGCATGTGCTCTCACTCTGTCAAGCAGTTGCAACGGGCACTGAGTTTTCTTAGAGACCCTTCTGACTCTCCAATGTCGTGTGAATTTCCTGAGAGCAGGAGCCATGTGTCTGCTTAAGTCTCTGTTCCTAACTCCCAGCACAGCAGCTGGAGCATAGTGGGGACCAAGGACATATTTTCTGACTTAAAATCAATGGACTAGAATAGTAACTGTTAAAGAATATTTCAAAAATGCTTGAAAGTATATGCTAAAAACTTGTACTTGAAATAAATTATGTAAAACATAAATAACCGATCTCAGAGACCAAGTGCCCTAAGGAGGTGCAATTTACCCAACTTGTGAGAACATCTCATGTGGTTTGAAATTATTCTTCCTTTGATATCTCATGGTTGTGCCCATTTTAGACACCAAGTCCTGGATGGATAGAAATCTCACAAACAGATAACAAATCACTTTGAAATTCCCAAAACAGATGCTGAAACAGATATGCTGTAAGGGGGAGTAATGCTCTTGAGAAAAGCATCATTTCTACCAATCTTTTTGAAGGCAGGCATAAGCGCCCCTTTCACTGCATTTTCAGTGGTCTGAATAAAATGCACGATAAAGAGGCTTGTAAAATATCAGGTCAATGTTTTGCTTAGTGCTTGCTATCAATCAATGGACCAGTCACTCAGCCCACATTAATTAAGTGCTTAATGTGGATAAAGCATCAGGTGGCAGGCACAAGGAGGTCACTGTGGTATGAGGCATCGTTTACCACTATTTGCATGTAACAACTATAAATAATTGAAGTCAGAATATAATTAGGTGCTAAATTCTACAACATAGATTAAAGAGATGTGGAGAATTTGAAAGGAGGAAGGGTCAAGGAGGGGCTTCATCTTCTACATAGAGCTGGAGCTGAGTCTTGAAGAAGGAGTCGGGTTTGAAGAGGAAGAAGGGGAGATGAACAAGCACCCTGGGCCAGTGAGGGCAAGGTAGGGGAGAGGAAGACAGTGTGGGGTTGGGGAGGATGCTGGCCAGAGTGCTGGGCCACAGGGAGGAGGAACTTGAGAGAGTTAAGAAGAAGAATCCATGTTCAATGTTTCTCAGAAATAATCATGATGGGTATATTGATGAATTTAAAAATCGGCATATTGATAAACCAGAAATAAAGTTGGAGATTATATATATATGAAATAAAGTTTCATTCATATATATAAGATTACAGACTGGGCACGGTGGCTCACGCCTATAATCCCAGCACTTTGGGAGGCTGAGGCGGGTGGATCACCTGAGGTCAGGAGTTTAAGACCAGCCTGCCCAACATGGAGAAATCCTATCTGTACTAAAAATAGAAAAATTAGCTGGGTGTGGTGGCAGGTGCCTGTAATCCCAGCTACTGAGGAGGCTGAGGCAGGAGAATCACTTGAACCCAGGAGGTGGAGGTTGCAGTAAGCCGAAATCACACCACTGCACTCCAGCCTGGGCAACAAGAGCAAAACTCCATCTCAAAAAAAAAAAAGATTATATATATATATATATATATATACCCTCTCTATAAGACTTTATGGAGAGAAATTACCTAAGGAAAGTGATGCCAAAAGCAACCTAAATGTGGAAGCAGAGGTCACAACACAGGAAGCAGAATATTAGTCCTATTTACATCTGTTTTTAGAGTGAGTTCTCATAGTTTAAACTGCAGTAAGCCACCTGCATCCTTCCCTGGGAGTTTCCTCACTGGAGCTGGCAGGTGCTTCTCTGCTTTTTTGTGGACATCAGCCCTAACAGGTCCACTCAGACCCCCTGCTTGGAAGAGAGTGAATGCCAATCATTCCAGGAGGGTTTGCTATCCCGAGCACTGGTGGTGGTACTGCAACGCTTGCCACTAAGCCGGTGTTTGGAGGGTACACTCAGGGAAGTCATCTGGATTTGACTATGACCTAGGAGGTGATGAACTTATGCTACCTGAATAACACTTTGCTGGTCAGAATTCCCAGGACTCATAGAGGAAAACAGCAAAACAAGACCATGCAACTTATTTGTGCTAAAAATTACATATCTACATAGACTGAATGCAGTTATATTAATCAAAACCATGCACTCCATTGTGACAAGCTCCAAGCAGTGTGTTTGGAGAGAAATTATGAGAAAGAGAAAGTTATGACTCTACCCATGACCCCTCTGTCACTCAGTCATTTGCTCATTTGCTCTCAGTATCCTTGGCCTGAAGGACAAGGCCAGTCTCACTCACTTAACAACTGGAGCACCTACTGTGTGCCAACACTGCACTGGCCAAAATGTAGAGGCACGGGGAGAAAAGTGACAATAACCAGTGCTCCTAAGTGGCAGGCACTGCACTGGAGATCTTCTGGTTGGGTTGTCATTTTTTTAATTAATTATTATTATTATTATTATTATTATTATTTTTTGAGATGGAGTTTTGCTCTTTTTCTCCAGGCTGGAGTGCAATGGCATGATCTTGGCTCACTGCAACCTCTGCGCCTGAGTTCAAGGGATTCTCTTGCCTCAGCCTCCCAAGTAGCTGGGATTATAGGCACATGCCACAATGCCCGACTAATTTTTGTACTTTTAGTAGAGACGGGGTTTCACCATATGGGCCAGGCTGGTCTCAAACTCCTGACCTCAAGTGATCTGCCTGCCTCGGCCTCCCAGTGTTGGGGTTACAGGCATGAGCCACTGTGCCTGGCCTCTGGTTGGGTTTTTAATATTCATCTTTATTCATTTGATCCTGATTTCTTCTTAAAGAAATGACAAATAGCAAGTATGTTGGCCTTCCCATGATGAGAACCCATGAGAATTTTGACTACATGAGTAATCAGACACCCCAGAGGTGAGTGATCAAGAATCATTATTTTTCTCTGCTCACATGGGGAAAGAAGGCAGCAATTCCTCTCCCTTCCTGCAGTGGTCTCCTTGAAAATATAGTCCCTATTCCAACCCTTTGGTATGTAAAGACACCTTTCCAAGGACTGAGGATCCCCGGGGTGCTGTGCTTCATACCTTCTGAAATGTGAATACCTAGGGAGACAGCTCTGTGTCCTGGCACCTGGGAGCTTAACTTGGGGACTGAGTTAAGGCTTTAACCATTTGGCTCTCCTGGGCCATAAAAACAAAAGAAAACAAAAGCAGAGGAATGAAATGGCTGCAGCCCTCATTCACATGGGAACTAGGGGAATTTGTCTCATGCAGAGACTCTCAGAAATCTCCAGAGGCCAGGAAGAAATGTATGGAAGTTTTGTTTGCCCATCTGTGTGTAAATGATTTCGCTATTCCTTGCAATCTGTCAGGAAAGTCTTACTTTGCCCCAGCACTGGTGTTGCCTGCTCTGAAAAATATTCCCTAACATGGTTTCCTGCTAGGAACACAGAAGCGTGAAATACACTCTTAGTCATCACAGTCCAGCTCCAAAAGATCAGAGAGGAGCCTGTGACTCTCCCGAAATGGCACAGCTAAAGAATGACAGAGCTGGGACCAGACTCCAAACCTGCTGACTTTACGCTTAGAGCCATCTCCTTAACATCTCCAGTGCCCCTGTGGGTGTGAGTAAACAACTGTCAAGCAAACAGATCGGACGATTGGTTTGTGTGTGTGTGTGGAGGTGGGGCGGTGTGGTATTTAACTCTTTTAAAGCTCAGTATGTTTCTCAGTAATTACTGATATGAAAACAACTGAGAAAACACAAATTATAATTCAAATGGCTTAGTTTTCAAAATGGAATTATATCTGACCTTTCTCCACTTCCTTTCTCTGCTCACAGATTTGGACAGAGGCCACTTGCAAAACCAATTTTGGCCCCACACGCAAACTGGTCTTGCCCAGGAAAATATTAGATGCTAATTGGTAAGCTTCTCTAATGCACAAAAGACCCAAAAAGCACTGTGTACAAATATTGTAAACGTCTCCTAAGATGTAAGTACCATGTGAAGATAATTTGCGATTACTATTTGTGTATTGGAGAAAACGCTCAGCCTGCTACCTCAATTCAGTATACTGTGTCCTCTAGATACATAAGAAATATCTTAAAGATGGTAGAGTGGAAGTGATTTGTTTCTATCAGGATTTAAAGCACTCCCTACCCAATCAATGAACACACTGGTATTTTAATAAAATAATGGCTTAGCCAAAAGCTGTGAGTAATTGGTTTACTCTATGGACATAACTGAAGCAGTTGTTATGAGCTAATGATACAGTTTGGATGTTGTTCCTGCCCAAATCTCATGTCAACATGTGATCCTCAATGTTGGAGGTGAAGCCTGGTAGGTGATTGAATCATGGCAGGGAATTTGCCACGTGGTGCTGTCCTCACCACAGTAAGTGACTTCTGGCAAGTTCTGGTCATTTAAAAGCGTGTGGCACCTCCCCGCCAATTCTCTCTCTTGCTTCCGCTCCTGCCATGTGACATGCCTGCTCCCCCTTTGCCTTCTGCCATGATTGGAAGCTTCCTGAGGTCTCCCCAGAAGCAGGTGTCACTACGCTTCCTATACAGCCTGCATGACCATGAGCTAATTAAACCTACTTTCTTAATAAATTACCCAGTCTCAGGTTTTTCTTATAGCAATACAAGAGTGGACTAATATGCCTAAGTACTGGCCTACCCATGAACCAAGTACTAAAGACACAGCTATGAATAAAACTCGAAGCCTGCCTGCAACAGACTTAAGCACGCAATTGGGGAGATGGGCTAATAAAGCGTTTATTTATTCAACAGTGCGGCAGGTGCTACAAGAAGATAAGCACAAGCTGATCCTGGAGACGATGGCTGAGGGATAGGAATGATACGACCTGGGGGTTAACTACTGGATTTGGGAAATGAGAAAAGGAGACACAGAAACGTTGTTCGCATTGGTGAGCTGGGTGGTTGGTGCTGTTTTATACTAAAAGGAAGTTGTCTTTCTGTGTCTCTATTCCATGTAACTGGCGGTAGGAGAAGTGGGACAAGGTGGGTTTCTGGGAACTGTTTACATCATACTACGAAGGCAGCTTTCACTCTGCCTGTCCTTTCACCTGGCCCTAAAGCAGGCCCACATAGCTTCCTGCCCTGCCAGTATCAGCTGATCAAGGCCCCAAATAACCCAGAAGCTAGCAGAGTCTCCCTCTTTTTTACCAAAAAGGTGGGATCGTGTCTGGTTTCCATAGAACATTCTTAGCAAATAACTAATGGTTCCAGCAATGGACGTTTGACACTGTCACATTATAGCTATCAGTGCCGGGAAGACGCTGGCTCCGGACAGCCTGTAGACTTGCCCGGATGATCGCAATGACCTGAGCACACAACGTAAACTAGTGCTGAGCTACGGAACATCCTTGACCTCTCTCTTGCCTCCAACGATAAATGAAGGGACAATAGACTTAGCACCTATCTCTAAAGAAAAAATGTTCAGCCTTAACAATAGCAACAAAAGGAGACAATGTAAGTAGCTAAAGAAAAGAATGGGAATGAAAATTTATCAGATGCCTCATATGTGCCAGTGGCTGTGTTGTGGTGTAGATTTCATCTTCCAGATAAGCCTGGTGTTATTCCCACATTTTACTTATGGGAAAACATACATCATACAATTAACTATCCAAGGATTCAAATCTCATTTTGTCTCTCTAAAGTCTTTAATTTTACCCCACAGTGTCACAGGTCTTTAAGAATAAATACAGTAAGCAAAGCTTGCTGGCTTGGAATTGGTTTGGGCAAGTTTCTACCTGCATAGAGGAAGTCATTGGCCCTTTGTTTGATAGATTCCTGGCTGTGCCAGGCTTATAGGGCCACTATTTAGGGCTGCTGTAGAACTGTCCAAATCCCAGCCTTCCTAGTACTGGAAAAATAATCCTTCTGAAAGTAAGATGGGGTCATTCTTATGACTTCTTTGCTTGAAAATGCAGAAGGAG
The DNA here is from genome assembly GCF_009828535.3 of Hylobates moloch. Taxonomy (NCBI): domain Eukaryota; kingdom Metazoa; phylum Chordata; class Mammalia; order Primates; family Hylobatidae; genus Hylobates; species Hylobates moloch. Next base: position 233,902,402 of record NW_026652276.1, on the reverse strand, counting down.
CAGGGAAAAGTCAGGCTCTCATCACATGCATCCCTAGAGCACCTATATTGTTTTCACACTTCTGACACAAAGTAGTCACTAGACTGGCTTTGCTTAGATTATTTCAATTATGTATAATGTATGTGTCATAATTCATGGACAAAAAATATATTTGCAATATGTGGTAGAATGAAAAGTGGCAGCAATTATTCCTCTTTCTGTACCCACGCCCTGTGCAGTGTGACTTTCTAAGGATTTCATCAGAAGGTGGCATTGATTTTCCAATCCACTGAGTCTGAGATGCCCTTGTGACTTATTTTGCCAATTACAATGTGACAGAAAAGAGGACAGTGTGACAGTGCCTAGCCAAGGCCTCAGGAACCTCACATATTTCCACTTCCTTCCCAGTCCCTGGAAAGACAACCTCCTGGCAGAACATAGCTGATCACAGACACATGAAGAAGCCCAGTTGAGACCAGGAGAGCTGCTCAGCTGAGCTCAGCCCCCAAATTGCCAGCCCATTGGATTGGGAGCTAAATAAATTGCTGGTTTTTGAAGTAGGTGTTTGGGTGGATTTCTAGGTGGCAAAAGCTGACCAATATGTATATCAAACTAATTACCATCTTTTGTGCTCTTCACAGTTAAACTTGTTGCTTAGGGATATTTGAACAAGGATAGAAGGAGGTAAAAAGCAAAACTGAGCCTTCCCTGAAGTAGATAACACCTAGTTAAAAATAACAATTTACACTCCCAATAAATAATGAATTAAGCAAGACAGTAAATAATTATGTAATAAACTGTGTGTCTTGACAAGCCCAGAGAAGGCAGAGATAAGTAGACAGAATGAGTCAGCTGCCTTTCTTGCCTACAAGTTATTCCATTTCTGCCAACTTGGACCATCCCAGCAGCTAACTTTCCCTTTGGGGAAGACTTGGCCAATAATTACTTTACTTGTCATGACCATCTCAGTGATATCCAGTGCCCTGTGATAGCTGTCCAGTTTCATTTGCTTAGGTCTGGCAAGAATAGATATACTCAAATTACCTAGGTTAATAAATATTAATATGGAGAAATTTTAATCCATTATTTATTTCTCATCATCTGCATAATATCCTCTCAGGTAATGCTAATAAAAACGTTACAAGATTTGAAACTCAACAACATCTCCAAGCAGAAATGCAGTGAAAACAGGATGGAGTCTGACTGGAGGAGAAACACTGATTTTTTTTTTTTTTTTTTAAGAAAAACTTCAAAAAATGTTTCATGAGGTGTGACTTAGGTATCCGAGTCTCAGAAATCTAGCCACTTCCATAATGTGGAAATCCTGAGACAGGAGCATGCCATCTTCTTCTGTGAGGTGTCCCTTCTTTCTTACTCCCCGAAAGCAGAGTTGTGGTAAAGGTGTACTGCTGCCCCCACCCATACTCCCAAACTGATAGAACATTCCAGGAGCACACAACTAGGAAAGTAATATAGCCAACAAGCTAGGAACCATTAACCCAGAATGCATTTATCATCTATGGACCTTGGCAGATCCATGGCGGTTTTGTTCTAGAGTAAACTTACAGAGAAGGCCAGGGAGCTTGTCTGAGACACCGATGTGTCCATAGTTCCTGAAACAGTACCAGGCACATACTAGGCACCCAGTGAACATGTGTTCAATAACTGAGTGCCACAAAGGCCACCACACTCTCTGCCGCCACTGGGTGGCTACTTATTTCTCCCTATGAGCTGGTAGGAGTCCAGAATATTCAGAAGTGGAATCTCAAATGCCTAACTAGATGATACATTATTTTAACAATTGTTCCTGTCAAAATTCACCTATAAAAATCCCTGACACATATCTCTGTTTGGTCCTAGTATATAAGGGTATTTAGTGTATGGAAAAGATAGTTTTCTAAGGAATGGGTTAAAAAAAGATGGGTTATTAATAAATACTCTTATAAACTAGCTAGCATTGTCAAAGAAAAACAGAACTCTACCTCATTTCTTACATAAAAATAAAGTACTAAAAGATCAAATATCAAAATGTAAAATAAATGCACAGTACAAAAATTGATGATTTATTTATAAACTTGGTTATTTAATTAAATCTGAATTATATGATCCAGTTTTTTATCATAACAAAGTCAGAAAACATTTTCAAGAAGAATAATAAATTTTAGAATGAAAAAATTGTAAATGTCTTTACAGAAAACTACAATACGTAAGGTTCAAATGCAAAAACCAATCTGTGAGAAAATTTATATTTTACATTTTCTAACTTATTGTCTATTGTAATATGTTTTTATATATCAATTATGAAATAAAGGACGAGGCCAGGCGCAGTGGCTCATGCCTACAATCCCAGCACTTTGGAAGGTCGAGGCAGGAGGATCACCTGAAGCCAAGAGTTTCAGACCATCCTAGGCAACATAGCTAGACCCTGTCTCTACAAAAATAAAAAATAAAAAATAAATTAGCTGGGCATGGTGGTGTGCACTTGGAGTCCCAGCTATGCGGGAGGCTAAGGCAGGAAGATCAGTTGAGCTCAGGAGTTCAAAGTTGCAGTGAGCCATGATTGTACCACTGCCCTCCAGCCAGGGTGACAGAGTGAGACCCTGTCTAAATAAATAAATAAATAGAAGATGAAGTTGCAAAGTGCAAAGTGGGCAAAGGGCCAATTTATCATAGAATTACCAATGATTAATAGACACATTTCATTTAGTATTGTCAAGGTTGAAAATTACAGTAACAAAACTCTGTCTATCAGGTTTGCAAACTTTTTTTTTTTTTTTTTTTTGAGACAGTCTCACTCTGTCACCCAGGCTGCAGAGCAGTGGCGCCATCTCTGCTCACTGCAAGCTCCGCCTCCTGGGTTCACGCCATTCTCCTGCTTCAGCCTCTCCAAGTAGCTGGGACTACAGGCGCCCGCCACCACGCCCGGCTAATTTTTTGTATTTCTAGTAGAGACGGGGTTTCACTGTGGTCTCGATCTCCTCACCTCGTGATCCACCCGCCTCGGCCTCCCAAAGTGCTGGGATTACAAGCGTGAGCCACTGCGCCCGGCTGCAAACATTTTAAGAACTGACGAAATTAAGAATTGGCAAAGATGTAGGGATGAACACACACCTACACTGGTTTGGGGGGCATTACAAATAATCTTTCTAAGTTATTCAATGGCTAAGAACATTTTATAGCCATACAGTGGTTCATATAAACACATATACCACCCACCTCCTGAACACACACACCTGCATACATATTTCAAACCTCTCAAAGGCAAGCATTAATTATCAGCGATCCGGAAAGAGGGAAACGAAATATCTAAGTGCCTTGCAATTTGCCTAGAGCCCATTGCTCAAAGCCGTGTGGCTATTTCACATCTTGCAAACAGAGTTGGCCTTTTTCCTTCATCCCCTTCTTACAGGTTGTGCCCTAAGATCTAGAAGGAATAAGCAAGTAGCCCATTGGCTACTCAGCTGATCCCACGGGGATGTCTGGACCTGGGGTGAGCTTCCAGAGCTTTCCTAAATGGAGACAAGAACGGGGTCAGGCCTTTGTTCCTTCATGTCACCAGTCGTTGGGTCTGGGTTACCTCCAGCCAATGGTAACATTCTCTGTCCAAGAGCAACTCCTGGGGAAGAGTTGGCTGTGAAAGGTCACCAGGTGATATGAGTTGGCTCTGTGTCCCCACCCAAATCTCATCTTGAATTGTACTCCCATAATTGTACTCCCAGGTCCCCACGTGTTGTGGGAGGAACCTTGTGGGAGATAGTAGAATCATGGGGAGGTTTCCCCCATACTGTTCTCTTGGTAGTGAATAAGTCTTAAATAATCTGTACAACTAACCCCCATGACACGAGTTCACCTATATAACAAACCTGCATATGGACCCCTGAACCTAAAATAAAAGTTTTTTTTTTATTTTAAAAAGTAAAAAATAAAAAAATTCTATTATTCAATTTAAAAACTTGGGTTTTTAAAGTTCTGATGGTTTCATCAGGGGTTTCTGCTTTTGCATCTTCCTCATTCTCTCTTTGCCTGTTGCCATCCATGTAAGATGGGACTTGCCTTCTGCCAGGATTGTGAGGCTCCCCCAGCCACACGGAATTGTAAGTCCAATTAAACCTCTTTCTCTTATAAATTGCCCAGTCGAGGGTATGTCTTTATCAGCAGCGTGAAAATGGACTAAGACACCAGGCAACAGCCCAGGCATCTGGCAGACAGAGTGCCTTGTTTTGAAAGAGTGGGTCGTATGGGGATCTGGGAAGCTCACCATAGGTTAATCATAGCCAGTAATTAAAGTGTTTTCTTTCTGCTTTGAAGCACCCTCGTACACGTCTCAGCTTTGTGCTGGAGTTGAAATTCTGGAAACCACATTTTCTCTTTGCCAATTAATTTCTTGTCAGGCTCTACCAATAAGGGTCACTAGAGACATATTGGGGGACTGGGGGAGGAAGAAAGGCATCGTCTTGCCTGTCTACTTCCTGTTGGTTTCCTCTCCCTGTCAGGAACACTGCACCGTGCTCCTTCTCCCTGCCAGCAGTTGAGTTCAGTTGCTCTGACCATCAGCCTCGTGGCACCCCTGAGGACACCAGCAGGACAGGACCCCTAGTCAGAGATCTGGGGCTCAGCCCGTGGAGCACCTCCTCTGAGCCCAGAGCCTCCGGCTACAACCAAGCCGTGTCCCTTTCCAGAACTCTCGCTCTCCTGCTGCAACGAATATTTGCATACTGCAATAAGCTTCTCAAAGTCTTATTGCTAATTTTCTGTATAATTAATGTTCATCTACTAAAATTACTTCTTTTTTTTTTGAGACAGAGTCTCGCTCTGTCACCCAGGCTGGAGTGCAGTGGTGCAATCTCAGCTCACTGCAACCTCTGCCTCCTGGGTTCAAGGGATTCTTTTGCCTCAGCCTCCCAAGTAGCTGGGACTAAAGGTGCGCACCACCATGCCTGGTTAATTTTTGTATTTTTTTTTTAGTAGAGACAGGGTTTCACCATTTTGGACAGGATGGTCTCGATCTCCTGACCTCATGATCTGCCTGCCTTGGCCTCCTAAAGTGCTGGGGTTACAGGCATGAGCCACTGTGCCTGGCCTAAAATTACTTTTTATAAAACCACTTTGCAAAATGTGCAATACACTGTGTTAATAACTTAATCTATACTTAAGGCCCCCAGTTGTCATGTTGTTTAGGTTCTGAAATGGTTCCTTGTTGGGAGTTATCAGGTAACTTAGTGCCCTTTTCCTTTGCCTGGATTAGAATGTAACAGGCACGTGAAGCTGAAGTAGATGGTGTGCGCATGCTCTGAGATGTAATGGAGATAGTTACGAGGGTAACTTATAATTCTTACAATAATAATAACACGAGCTTAGAATTTTTTAAATGTCAGTTTCTCATTAAAAAGTAGATTATATTTTAATAACTGCAGGCAATTACAGTTTGGCTCACATGTCGATTCAAATCTAAAGAGGCAGTTTAAATATCTATAGAAAATGCATGTGGAAAACCTATGTTCTTTTGGTGGCATGGATCATTTATGCAATCTATCTAGATAATAGACAATAAATATCTATTAAGGGCCATCTACGTACCAGAATGATATTTTAATAAAAGTTTTCAGAGAATTACTCTCCCAACCATTTTTTTCTAACCACTTTATTGAGATATAATGAAGTACGAAGAGCTGTGTATGTTTAATGTGTACATCTCAATGAGTTTGGGGTTAAGTATACACCCGTGCAACTGTCACCACCATCAAGGCCATAATCATTCACCTCTCAAAGTTTTCTCCTGCTCTCTTTATTTTTATTATTGAGGTTTTCGTGGTAAGAATGAAACATAAGATCTACCCTCTTAGCAAATTTTAGGTATACAATACAGTATTGTTAGCTATAGGCACATGGTGTACAGTAGATCTTCAGAGCTTATTGATGTTGCATAGCTAAAACTTTGCACCTTTTAACCATCATCTCCCTGTTTCCCCTTCTCCCCAGGCGCTGGTAACCACTCTTCTACTCTTTGCTTCTGTGAGTTTGACGATTTTAGATTCCATGTATAAGTGAAATCATATAGCATTTGCTTTCTGTTCAATCTTTTCTTAAACATATGACCTCTTGTGATAAATATAAAATTTCCACTTCCATCTCCTCTCCAGGATCTTATTATAGTCTCTATCTCTTGAGAATAGCTAATCTAAAGCCACGTACTGGCTGGGCACGGTGGCTCATGCCTGTAATCCCAGCACTTTGGGAGACCAAGGCAGGCAAATCACTTGAGGTCAGGAGTTTGAGACCAGCCTGACCAACATGGTGAAACCCCGTCTCTACAAAAAATACAAAAATTAGCAAGGCATGCTGGCTTGCGTCTGTAATCCCAGCTAATCAGGAGGCTTAGGCAGGAGAATCACTTGAAGCTGGAGGGGGAAGAGGTTGCAGTGAGCCAAGATCGATCTACTGCACTCCAACCTGGGCGACAAAGTGAGACGCCATCTCAAAAAAATAAATAAAAAGTCATGTACACTTGGTCATTTAAAAACAATGGTTGTGTGGTTCACTGAATAAAAGAATTACTTAGCTATCTTCACAACTTAAGCTTACAAATAAATCCCAGTGGATTCCATTCAAACATTAAAAGCTGATGAAATCATAATATTATTATGTAATATCTGGCACTGGGGACTTAGCATCTGATGGGCAAGTGCTTTACATCAACTCTATTATTTAATCCTAACAGCAGCCCTGCAAGATCATTATTATTATTCCCATATTCACAGATAAGAAAATTGAGACTAACAGATAGGATAGTAATTTGTTCAAAATCAAATAATGAGGCTGGTCAGTTGCCTTCCATGTCCAGGCAGGGGTAGTAGTGGCAGAGTTCCCCACACATAATAATGAGAACAACACATATGGACACTCAAAGCCAGAATGTCCAAGAAAATAGTTCCTACTGGTTGATCCCTGCATTTCTACCCCACAGCTTCTGCTTCCTACACCACCCCAGTTACTGTGGGAAGTGGACACTCTCTTCTGCACATAACCTAATTGAATGGTTCACGTCACATTTATGACTATAAACCAGCCCTATTTTTCCCTTGAGTTGCCTCAGTGAAAAAGTGAAATGGCCACTGGAATTTGGAAATAAGAGAAAAAGCCAACCTATTTGAATTTTAAAGTCCACACAATAACAGATCAGAATTAGGATATGCTACACAATCTTCAAGGTACAAATGAGTTTTTGGTTGGCAAGACAATAGAATAATCTAAATATATTAATTAAATCTAAATAAATAATCTGTGAATTAGAATGAGAAAATCATTTTAGGCAAAGGTTAGACCCAGGCATGGTGGCTTACGCCTGTAATCCCAGCACTTTGAGAGGCCAAGGTGGATGGATCACCTGAGGTCAGGAGTTCTAGACCAGCCCGACCAACATGGTGAAACTCTATATCTACTAAAAATACAAAAGTAGCCAGGTGTGGTGGCGCACGCCTGTAATCCCAGCTACTTGGAAGGCTGAGGCAGGAGAATCGCTTGAACCCAGGAGGTAGAAGTTGCAGTGAGCCGAGATCGTGCCATTGCACTGTAGCCTGGGCAATAAAAACTAAACTCTGTCTCAAACAAACAAACAAATAAAAAATGTTATGTTCCTCATGAAGGCACCAAGCAGACGAGAGGAGATTCATACAGCAGATTATATATTTTATATACATACGTGTAACTGTAACTGTATGCATAGCTGCATATTGATTACACAATTATGTTGTCATTGATTATCCAACTACCAAGGTTTGCCTACGTGATAAAGATGTCTGAAGTTACTTTAGTTGAAGAACAGATTTTAATAAATAATTTTTATTAAAGTAATACTTGAACAAATATTAAAAAACATGTAACACAAGTATTAAAAGTACTATAACAGTCCCTTTCCAGGAGATAACCATTTCTACCTCTTTGTAGCTTTAATTCTTCTGATTGTCATTTCCGCAGTTAAATAATATGTTGTCACCCTATTTCTTGAATTCTTTTATTCGGTTATTGAATTCTATCTGTAAGAGCAAAGGATTCGGCGCTCTTATCATGATTTCCACCTTCTGTTCATTGCAAGTTGTTACAATTATTTCACTCTCTTCTAGTTCCTCGAATTGGTCCCATTTAAAACTTAAGTGTATTATTTTAAGTCTTTGTCAGCCTTCATAAGTATCTTTTGAACCTGCACTTTTAGAGAGTGTATTTGTACCTCTCTATTCTCAAATTCTGCGTACCCTATATTTTATCATCAATATTAATAATATTTACAGTCATTTTAGTATCCATAATGAAGCCTTCTAGGCTTTGTTTATAACTCAAAAATTTGAAAAACCAACAATGTAATCACTTCCTTTCTAGAATTCCAATGTCACTATTCTTAGGACTTAAGACCATTATCTGTAGGCTCGTGGTGAAACGCAGTCTTCATTTTTCTATTTTCAGAGTCAATGGAAGGGTCCCACACTATGCTTTAGTTTTCTTGATATCTAGACTATAATTTCCCTATTCAGTTTTTTTCCTAAAGTTTCAAATGGACTTCATTTGGGGAGGAAGGGGAGCTGAAACTTACATCGATTTCACGGCATTCCTTATTCTTGTTCTGTACACTGTCTGCATCTCACTCCACTCTCCTCAGGTAAACGCTGTCTTTGAAGTTCACTGAATTCCTGCTCTAATTTGGACACATGGTTTGCATATCCTGAGACAAAACGGTCATCCTAGGATGGCTTTTCAGTAAACTCAGGTTAGTTTCTCTGTTTCTGATACTCACATCTTCCCTTTCCTTCACTTTCAGGGGTATTTTGCTGGAGTATGAATTCAAGAGACTTCATCAAGAAGGCTTTAGAAGGTACGACTTTTTTTCTCTTTTGCCTGAAAGTGACTTGATTTTGTTCTTAGGCATGATTGAGAGTCCTTCTGGTACAGATTCTAAGTTCAGAATAATTTTCCTAAAAGGTTCTGAGGGCACTTCACTGTTTTCTTGCTGATGGGATGTCTGACACCAGCGAAAGCCTCAGTTCTCTGTAGGTTACCTCAAAGCTTTTTATGATCTTCTCCTTTACCTGACGTTGTAACATTTCCTAAATGCATATCCAGCTACGGTTATCTTTGCATTCATCCCTCCTGACGCTTGAAGGCTTCTTTCGCTTTGAAGACTCAATGACCACTTGGGGCTGGATAATTTTCTGTAGTATTTATTCGATTATTAGCTGTTTGTATTCCTGTTGGTCTCTCTTTCTGAAAGTTGTGTTAATTAAATGGTAGACCTTCTGGATTAAAATTCTGGCCCCCTTGTCTTTTTCCCGTTTTCCCACTCTCTATTTTTGTGCTCTAAATTCTGGGTGATTTCCTCAGCCTTCCGTTTGAACTCTTACACTGAATTGTTAATTAACACTCTCTTCCAAAATATAATCTGATTTTATCTTCCAAGAGCTAATTCTTGCTTTCTAATTGAGTCTTTTTCACACCGTGTTTTGTTTGGTTTTGTAAACTGCTAAGTTTTTCTACATTTTCTAATGGAAGGTGCTAATTTTTTCCTTTATTTCCCTGATTGTCTGTTTCTCCTGGTTGCTCTACTTACCCCCATCTTTCTTTTTCATGCTACAGGATTTCTTCAAATAACTACTTACTCTCTTTTGCCCTCTTCCTTTGTAGAATGAGGCACATAGACGGTCCAAACCAAGGTATGCCGAGCTCGTGAAGAAATTACTAAGTGCAGAAGCAGCAGGAAGGAGAGGTGAGAGCCGTCGATGACAGTCCTGTGTGTGGCCACACGTTTTATGCGAGGGCCACATCTTAGCCCACTTCTGATGAGAGGCCAGCAGCCTGATCTGCATGAACCTATCAGCACGAAATTCTCGGGAGCCCCCAGGGTTACAGTGACATCAACTCTGAATCTAAATGCCATCACCTCGTTTCCTGAATCCCTCCTCTAGCTATGACTTCTTCCTTTCCTGCACGCTTCGAAAGAATCATCTTCTCTTCATGAGGATGAGGATCTTGTTTTACTCACCTTTAGTACCCACCCACCCCCAGAATAGTGCTTTGCATAGAGGGGGTCCTCAGTAAATAGATATTGGGTGAAAAAACTGAATGAATAAACAATAAGGCAGGACCAGGAGGAATTCCATGTTTACTAGTCACTTATCTGAGATAAATACTTTTTTATTCATTATTGCTCTTCACTTGAGAATCATAGCTCAAATGAACATAAAATTACATATTTTAATTAAGGAGAATGCAGAGAAATTAATGGTTGGAGACATTACTGTTGATGGAAGATAGCCTCTTCAAAAGAAAGAGAAAAAAATTAAAATAATTGCCACAAGCATTCCTGTTTTTTTATTTTTTTATTTTAGTTTTTTGAGATGGTGTCTCACTCTGTTGCCCAGGCTGGAGTACAGTGGCATGATCTTTGCTCACTGCAACCCCTGCCTCCTGGGTTCAAGTGACTCTCCTGCCTCAGCCTCCTGCGTAGCTGGGACTGCAGTTGCCTGCCACCACGCCTGGCTAATTGTTGTATTTTTTGATAGAGACAGGGTTTCACTGTGTTGTCCAAGCTGGTCTCGAACTCCTGAGCTCAAGCATTCTGCCCGCCGCGGCCACCCAAAGTGCTGGGATTACTGGCATGAGCCACGACACCCAGCCATTCCTGTTTATTTATTTAAATCAAAAACTGAACTCTGTTTAGATTCCTCATTCAATGATTAAATGTAGTAAAGGCAGAAGATAAGGAGGTATCAATGAATGACTACAATTTTACTTTGTTTAAAACAATAGAAAGTCTGAAAACAAAATTTAAATACTGTGACAGTCAACCTATTGAGACTCAGCTATCAAGTGCTCTTTAAGTCTGGGGAATATGAAGAATAAATTCAGAAAAAATAGTGCATTTAAAATATTACACCTTTGTGGTAATCTCATGTTCAAAGCCCATTCTATTGGATCACTTTAAAATCTGGGGGGTAAATGAGACTGAGAATTCAAAGTGAAGAAAGGAAAGCTTTGCTGAGCTGTCTGTGTTTCAAGTCCTTGCTGTGTTGGTGGCAGAACAAGACGCTGAGCCCCTGCTTCCTGAGTACGCTGATGCTCCGGGGCTGTGTGACTGGGAAGGAAGCGACTGGAAGGAGCTCAGACACTCAGATGTCACAGGGATCCCGTACTCACTCCTGGCTGTACTGTTTCTCTGCTCCCCGTATGCTCCCAGTGCCCGTGACTCTCATCAGCAGAGGCAGGCTCCAGCACAGGCTTCGAGGAGCCCTTTCAAAGCCATCCCTGTCTCTTGTCTGCTTTTTAAACAATAGGACCTGGGGTGGGGCGGAATCCAACCCTTCCCACACACCCCTAAGATTCTGCTGAGTGGAATCACAAAGTTCCCTAAATCATGCTTGAAAAAGCACAGCAAGGGGATGAGTTTTGCCTCCCAATTCCAAAGAGAAGGGAGCATCTGGCAAGGAGGCCAAGGTGGACGGACCACTTGAGGTCAGGAGTTCAAGACCAGCCTGGCCAACTGGTGAAACCCTGACTCTACTAAAAATATGAAAATTAGCTGGGTGTGCTGGTGGGTGCCTGTGGTCCCAGCTACTCAGGAGTCTGAGGCAGGAGAATAGATTGAACCAGGAGGTGGAGGTTACAGTGAGCCCACTGCACTCCAGCCTGGGAGACAGATCAAGACTCCAGCCGAAAAAAAAAAAAAAAAAAAGAAGACTGCAGTGAAGACGTTCAATTAGCAGCAGTGCTGAAAGCAATGCAAGCCCATAGGCAGCCAAGCTCTGTGGGGAGTTTGGACATCAGGCCATGGATGCAAGAATGGCCCAGAGAGTGACCGAGCTCCCAGCTTCTCCCTGGCCGGCTTCCCCACTCATTCCATCTGTGGATCCCACAGCCAAGACCCCTAATCTGTAGAGAAATGAGTACTTCCACAGCCACTTTATCAGGGGCTGGCTAACTCTGATGAGAGTGTTGGTGGCTGGAATCTCATAGGTGCCCTGAGACTCTGGTTCCTGACCTTAGCCCCGCCGGTCTGAAGCCGCCAGATCATCCTTGTTCTTGGAAGCACAGATAATAAAATTTCTATCATAGAAGGTTTTTTTTTTTTTTCCCCTGTCTTAAAGTACTGTCTCTAGGAGATTCCCTCAATTGAACACCCTCAGCTATGACAGATGACTCCTGAATTGACAACCATCCTAGAAAGTCTACGTTTCTCAGTTGGTTATTTACTCAAAAAGAGAACTTGACCAGGGGTGGTGGCTTATGCCTGTAATCCCAGCACTTTGGGAGCCCAAGGTGGGTGGATCCTTTGAGGTCAGGAGTTTGAAACCAGCCTGATCAACATGGTGTACTCTACTACACTACAAAACTACAAAAAAAATTACTCTACTAAAACTACAAAAAAAATAAATTGCTGTGCGTGGTGGCAGGCGCCTGTAGTCCCAGCTACTCGGGTGGCTGAGGGAGGGGAATCGCTTGAACCTGGGAGGTGGAGGTTGCAGTGAGCTGAGATCACACCACTGCACTCCAGTCTGAGTGACAGAGCAAGACTCTGTCAAAAAAAAAAGAGAGAGAGAAAGAGAGAGACCTTGGAGAAGAAGTGCCTCATCTTAGGAGTCACAGGTGGGTACGGATGGGAGTTACGTGGTTAGAAAGGTTTGTATTGGTCAGGATTCTCTAGACTGACAGGACTAATAGGATACATGTATATATGAAAGGGAGTGTATTAAGGAGTATTGACTCACATGATCACAAGGTGAAGTCCCACAATAGGCCTTTCCAAGCTGAGAAGCAAGGAAGCCAGTACAAGTCCCAAAACTTCAAAAGTAGCGAAGCTGACAGTGCAGCCTTCAGTCTGTGGCCCAAAGCCTGAGAACCCCTGGCAAACCACAGCTGTATGTCCAAGAGTCCAGAAGCTGAAGAGCTTGGAGTCCGATGTTGGAGGGCAGGAAGCATCCAGCACGGGAGAAAGATGAAGGCTAGAAGACTCGGCAAGTGTAGTCCTTCCGTGTTCCTCTGCCTGCTTTTATCCTAGCCACACGGGTAGCTAATTGGATCGTGCCCCCATCTCAAATTGCGGGTGGATCTGCCTTTCTTGGTCCACTGACTCAAATGTTAATCTCCTTTGGCAACATCCTCACAGACACACCCAGGAACAATACTTTGCATCCTTCAATCCAATCAAGTTGACACTCAATAACTCAATATTAACCATCACAGATATGAAGCACAAAATTAACAGGAAGGAAGCAAGCCTGGGTCAGGAATTGCAAGAGAAACCAGTGAGAGCTGGGGGGATGAGGATGGGAGTATTGAACAAATAGGTCTTAACCTAGCAGTTTTGGGAGCACCTTAGGTACCACAATAATCTCTAAATCACTTCTACATAGCCATTGTGGTTACAGGACATCAGAAAAGGTAATGACTCCAAATGGGACCATTTCTTCCTGCCAGGTAATGACAGAAATCACTTATGATTTGGAGTCACAGTCTGTCTTTCTTTTCTGCAGCTCTCTGACCATAGTTAAGCAAGCCACTTAATCTCTCCATGGTACAGTTTTATCAGACCTTTATCTCACATGGTGATTGTGAGACTCAAATAAGATAACATATAGTAAAGCACCTTATATACATACAAGTATAAACATTTACTGTGCAAAACTTCATCTGCAATGGCTTTTTATTGCTTTTGTCATCCGGCACCATCTCTCTGTGGGGGACTACTCTTGTATGGCTCTGTTGGGACCATCAACAAGTGACCCACCTACTGCATCCTGATGACAGAGTCAGTGATGGTATTTTTTCCCCCTGTCTGCAGGGATTGGCCTACAAGGTGGACATGCACCATACAGAGCCAAACATGATCCTTAAATGAGATTAAGTAAATGAAAGCTAAAAGATAGAGAGTTGGGATGGTTAATTTTATGTGTCAACTATGACTAGGACATGGGGTCCCACATGCTTGGTCAAACATGATTCTGAGTGTGTCTGTGAGAATAATTCTGGGTGATAACAGCATTTGAAGTGATGGATTGAGTAAAGCAGGCAGCCATTCCTGATGTAGGTGGACCTCATCCAGTCAGTTGGAGGCCTGAATAGAACCAAAATGCCGGCCTTCTCCAGAGGAACAGGAACGCCTCCTGCCTGACTGTCTGAGCTGGGACATCAGTCTTTTCTTGCCTTTGGACTTGAACTGAAACTTGGCTCTTGGGTATCTAGCCTGCTGGCTTTCAGATTAGAACTTAGACCGTGGGCTTTCCTGATTCTATGGCCTCTGGACTCAGACTGGAATGACATCATCAGTTCTCCTGGGTCCTTATCTTTCCAATATCAGGTCTTGGGACAACTCAGCCTCCGAAATTTGTGAGCAAATTCCTTATAATAAATATCTTAATATGTAGAATAGATCACATATATATTTGTGTGTATATATATATACATACACATATATATATACACACACACACACAAACAGAACATATATATACACACACGTGTGTATGTATATAAACAGAACACACACACATATATATACACACACAGAATAGATAGATTAGATAGATAGATGATAGATAGATAGATGATAGATAGATAGATGATAGATGATAGATAGATAGATAGATAGATAGATAGATAGATAGATAGATAGATAGATAGATAGATGATAGACAGATGATAGATAGATAGGTTCTGTTCCCCCAGGAAACCCTAACTCATACAAGGCTCTCTTTTACAACAGATGGGAGACACCCAACAGCTCATATTGTCAGGTATAAGCAGAAACATCTCTTCTGAAACCCTCAGAGAGGCAAACTTGTCTTTGCTCACTCTTCTCTGAATCAGCAAAGTACTCATCACCAACTCTGTCTCCATGAGGCTCCCATGGCCTTGAGCAAAGTCTGTGGCCCAGGCTAGCTGGCTCTTCCTGGGAGAAGCTGACCTCCCCATCTTCCTCAGCCATTCCAGGTGTGTCCTACCCCGGGACCCTTGAGCTGGTGACTCCCTCAGCCTAAGATGTTCTACCAGAGATGTCTGTGTGGCTTTCTCTCCCCTTCTTCAAGTGCTTGCTGAAGTAACAGCTTCTGGTGATATCTTCCCCAATGCCCAGTTCCAAATTGAAACCTCCCCTGATCCCCATGCGGGAGCTTCTGATTACCCATTCCCTACCCTAAGTCACTCTCATGTCATTTATCACCTTCTAACATATTACATTTTATATATGTGCACATATATATATAAAACCTATGTATGCACACACAAATATGTATACCGCTCTGCATACATTCTATGTATAATCCTTTTATGTTTATTGCTTATTGCCCGTGTCTCCTGGTAGAACATAAGACCCCTAGAGGCAGCATATTTTGGCTTGTTTTTTACTGCTCCATCCCAGCCCTAATTCTGTGCCTAATGCAGAGTAAGCATTCAATCAATATTTCTTGGCTGAATGATCAAACGTAGCCTTTAGGTATTTAGCCATCTATGTCATTAAATGGCACCTCTTAATGTGTATTTCTCCCTTATGAAGCTGCAACATCCCTGTTTCCCATTTTTTGATTAATAGCGCCAAAGAAATGAATGAAATCTTAACACTAATACTGTTTCTGACTCTTGGGACTGCTGAGACAACCGATCAGAGGGCTATTGTAAACATTTATAAATTTAAGCTCCTTACCACCAGTCAATCGTTCTGTTATCTATTCACTAATTCCATCTTCATTCATTTAGTCAGAAAACATTTGCATTCCTACTATGTGCTAGGGCTGCACAAAGCATGATTCTTTTATAGCAATTACACGTAACATGGTATCAAACTGGTGAAACCCTCAAGCTTTATATTAAAACATTTATTGAAAAAAAGAAATAATAAAATTATAGTATTAATTCTCCTCTTCGTTCATTCTTTTGCAACCATCTTTGGGAAATGATACATTTTTAAGTCCTCCACAGACTCTGGCTCAACCATCTGTGCAGAGCTTGGGGTCCAGGAATATTTTCCCAGCTCAATCTTAGGTTCATTGTCCTATGTAGACAAGTCAGCTTACAGGCCTTCCAATTCCCTGATATCTGTTTCCCATCCACCATTTCCCAGTAAGATGTCTTTAAAAAGTAGATGTACTTGGAGTTATTGGAAAGAATAGTTGAGGTGGGTTTATGGCTGGCTGTCAGTTGCAGATGCTGAGGGTGAATGGAGGAAGGAGGATGCTCAGGTTTCTGGCTTGAGCAGTAGGGGCTGAAGGTGCTGTTTACTAAGATGGAGAAGACTTGAGGAGGAGCAGGATTCAGGTGGGTTTTACCAGAGAAGCAATAAATAAGAATCCCCAAAACATACTTCTTTTTTTCTCTTTTCTTTCTTCTTTTTTTTTTGAGAGGGAGTCTTGCTCTCTCACCCAGGCTGGAGTGCAGTGGTACAATCTCGGCTCACTGCAACCAACCTCCGCCTCCCAGGTTCAAGCGATTCTCCTGCTTCAACCTCCCGAATAGCTGGGATTACAGGTACCCACCACCATGCCCAGCTAATTTTTGTATTTTTAGTAGAGACGAGGTTTCACCATGTTGGCCAGGCTGGTCTCAAACTCTTGAGCTCAGGAGATCCACCTGCCTCAGCCTCCCAGAGTGCTGGAATTACAGGAGTGAGCCACCACACTTGGCCAGAATGTGAATTTCTGTATGATGTGGGCAAGGATGAAGAAGAGCCGGAGAGTCCAAGGCAGCATACAAAGTCCCAGTAGAAATGAAAATAGATAAGAAAATGCTATTGCATATTTAACTTTCAATAACTTCTCAGATTAGCTTCAGACACCTGGTAAAGTCCTAAATTAGGTGTCTGCTAAGCCTAGAAGTGCAGGAAGATGGGCTCTGTGTCAAAGCAACATGAAGGACTACGTGTTCGTGTTGCTTGTGTAGTGTGTATACGATGTGTGTTCAGTGTGTGCAGTGTGTGGGTATAGTGTGTTGTGTGTTAGTGTGTGTGTTGTTTGTGAAGTATGTTGTATGTATAGTATGTTCTGTGTGTAGCACATAGTAGACTGTGTGTGTTTTTAGTGTGTCTACAGTGTTATGCCTGTGGAGTGTGTTGTGTATGTAGTATGTTCTGTGTGTAGTATACTGTGTATTGTGTTTGGTGTATATCTAGTGTGTGGTGTGTACTGCATGTTGTGTGTTGTGTGCAGTGTGTGTGTGTTGTATGTTGTGTATGCGTGTGAATGAACATGGCGATTAGGGTGAACTGAAAGAGAATGGTGGGAGCAGCTGAAATAGGACCTGCTGCTCCACTTTCTGCCCCGATCTGGCCCCATAGCAGCGCAGCTCCCAGGTGGAGGTTCTCCTGGCTCCAGCCCTTGGCAACAGGCTGCGGCCTGCACTCCTGTTGTAGCAGGGAGCGGGTGACAGAGGCTGCAGGCCTTTGTGGGTGCACAGATGGACTCACAGGTGGTAATTAGTACAATACTTTGCAAAACAAGCTTACAAGGAGGCATCGAGCCGAGGCGTGGGCAGTCGGAACAAACCAGTGATGGGAACCTGGAATACCTCCAGCCTCTGTCCCAGCCTCACCAGCTCACAGTGACACCAGGTCTCCACACCCCACCTGGCCTCCAAGGCCCTTGATGTCTGTCCACCCTTCATGCCTCCCTGTCTTAAGTAACACCCTGAGCTCAGCTCCTTCTGCAGAACATTTGTGTTCATTCTATTTGGGAATTTCTGTTATATTGTCCTCTTCCTGCAATCCTTAATCCTTTCCCTTCCCCCTAAATCACCTTTGTTCAAGGCCAAGCCCAGAGTCACCTTGGTGTGAAATATCTCCTAATTCCTCCTGGAAGCCTCTGTGCTTCTAGGGCTTTGTGTGCTGGCAACTGTGATGTCTTCCCTTCCTAATTCAGCTCGCACCTGCATGCTCCCAACATGTCTGCTGTTAGATTCATGCATCGCGCTCCATGATTAAACAGCAAATGCTTGGGGAAAGGAGCTATATCTCAAACTGTTTTCGTGGCCCTGTAGCACCTCATAGCCCAATGCAGAGCCCACAGTTTCTGTGGGGAGCGCGGAGAGGTGTCGAACGCCCATTAAAGTGCATTTCAGCTCTGATGAGCAGGACCAATTCAATCAGAGGGGCCTTGCTGGGCTTCACCGCCAGGGCTGCCACCCCAATCAGTCTCAAGAGCCCTGGCCCTCAGATGACCGTCTTCCCAAAGGGGCCTGGGGAGGGTTCTGGGCTTGTTTCCACCTCTTGCTGAGAAATTGCCACGTGAAGGAACAAATGTCTGGAAGGTTCATGTTCTTTGTCCTGAAAAGCTATGTTCAAGGAAACAAAAATATATGGATGGATGAAGGGAGAAATTATGTCCTAGAAGACTGGGAAATGCCCACCTCGGTGTGATTTGAGGGGCCATTAGACAGGGGCCCCACCTTCAGCAAGTATCATTTACAGACGGACTGTCAGGGAAGGGGCTTTAGGAAGCAAAGGGGATGCTTCCTCTGGCTAACATTAGTGACCAGAAGCAAGGCCAGTGCTGGGAAACTGCAGACGTCCTGGAACCGTGAAATGAGCAGCCAGGTAGAACTCTTCCCTCGAGGGAGGCATCGATGGACCCTTTGTGAGGGTTGTTTCAAGAAGACCTCTGGTCTGGGGGTGAGAGGTTGAACTTGGATTAGTGATTCTGTGGCTCAGTCAGGTGCCACAGTGGGTGCCCTGAGCCACAACAGCCATGGAGACCTGAGGCAGCACCAAGGGGAAGCCTGAGATCAACAGACCTACCTCTCCATTTTGGCCCAGGGCTGCCCCTGATCCCAGGGGTCCCAGACATGCATCCAAGTGGTCGGGGCCTGTGTGAACTCAAAGGGGTCCCTCTGGAGGCCTTAAATACTCAAGGGAAACCGACAATCCTGAACCCCTGCCACACACCACGCATGGTTTGCTCTGGTAACAGACATCCCAGCGTCAGACAGCACTGCCTTATCTTTGCAAAGCTGGGTTTTGGTGGCTGCTGTGATTAAAAAACAACAACAACAACAAGAAGCACCACTTGGAAACCAATGTGGAAGAGGAAATGTGAGCCCAATTTACCTCCACCATGCAGCGCAGCATTGCAAGGGAAAATAACTACGGCAAGCAGTAATACAACAATACTATTTAGATTTTTAATGTATTCCTGTAACAAGTAAGTACTAAGCTATTAAGGCATAAGTGTTTGCTAAGTTGTTTGGACCGAACCCCTTAATAAACTGTTGGTTATTTCTTTTGGCCTTAAAAAAGGGGAAGAGAAGTTGCCTTCTCCCCAGAGACACTCCCGTAACAGTTCATGGAGAGTGGCCATGACTCATATTCTTCTAGGCTAGATGATAGATTCTTTCCAACGGTGCCTCTTCTCAGAAAAGGCCCACTGGAGAAGTGGGTGGTGCCTTGGTCAGGTGATATAGTTCGGATTTGTGTCTCCATCCAAATCTCCTATTGCAATATAATCCCCAATGTGGGAGGTGGGGCCTGGTGGGAGGTGATTCAATCATGGGGGTGGTTTCTCATGAATGGTTTAACATCATCCCTCTTGGCACCGTCCTCTCCATAGTGGGTGAGTTCTTGCAAGATCTGGTCATTTAAAAGTGTGTGGCAGCTCCTCCTCTCCCTCTGGCTCCTGTTCCTAGCCTGCTCCCACTTCACCTTATGCCATGACTGGAAGGTTCCTGAGTGACAGAGCAGGAGCACCACCATCTTGGACAAACACCACCATTTTAAGTTCCCCTTGAATAAAAAAATCTGCCTAAATCTGGCCCCAAAAGATCAGCCTAATGACTAATGTCAGCATAACCAGAAACATTCTAACCCTAAGATAAACCCCACTCTGACCAGAAACATGCCAACCCCACAATAAACTTTTCCTCACATAGAAACATTCCAATCCTGCAATAAGCTCCCCCTTCCCAAACCCTTAAATTCCCTTAGACTGTAAGAGAGAACGTCCCTGACTGAAATTGGCCAGAAGACCCTCTCAGGTTTATTCTCCAAGATAAACCTGCCTTTGACTGTTAAGCTGCTTTTTGTGTTTCTTTCCTCTTTCTTTAACTCTTATGCTGAGCCCCCCCCCCCCCCCCCCCCCCCCGATGGTGGTGTCATGCTTTCCGTACAGCCTGCAGAACCGTGAGTCAATTAAACATCTTTCCTTTATAAATTACCTAGTCTCAGGTGTTTCTTTATACCAGTGCAAGAACGGTCTAAGACAGCAGGGGCAGTATGAATTGACTACAGGAAAAGGAAGGCAAAGTGGTCCCATCCTAAGAGAAGCAAAGGGCATCAGCCACCGACTCCCCAGCCTTCCAGCTGAGGCCCCTGTTCCCCTTACAAGTGGGAGCCTCTTTGCCCCTTTCCAGCCCCCACTACCTTAATTCTCTAGCTCCATCCTACTTCGTCCTTAAATTAATCCAATGAATCGGGTATAGGTTGAGCATCCCCAATCCAGAAATCCAAAAATCCAAATGCTCCAAAGCCAAAACTCTTTGAGGACTGACATGATGCCACAATTGGAAAATTCCACATCTGACTTCATGTCATGAGTCTCAGTCAAAATGCAGTCAAAACTTACTTTCATGCACAAAATTCTAAAAATATTGTCTAAAGTTCCCTTCAGGTGACGTGCTTGAGGTGTATATGAAACATTCATGGATTTTCTGTTTAGACTTGGGTCCCATCCTCAAGATATTTCATTAGGTATGACACAGATGTTCCAAAATCCAAAAAGCGTTTTGGATAAGGAAGCGTCAACCTGTTCCTCCATGCTGGATGCAATGAGCTAGGTTCTGGGGACAAAGGGAACAACCCAGCACATTCACACACAGAGCTGCAGTGAGAAGAGGCACTGGGTCCACGACAGCAGGAGGGTCACGTGCGATTCTGGCTCTTCCATGGCCCCAGGTTGCACTCCAAGGTCGAATGGGGGCTTATTTGCATCCGGAATTCCCCAGGCAATATTCACCTCCAAGTGAGGTCACACACTCAGCAGGCTGTGCTTGCTTCATGCCAGGCCTTCTGTCAGGGCTTCCACGGCAGACAAGCTCCCACTCAGCCGTGTGTCCTGTTTCTGTCCTGCACGAGGCCCCTGCCACTTCTCTATTCCCTCCCACACTCCAGTTGTAGTCCTTGGGGATCCCACCTCCACAGCTTTGCCCATCTGCCCCCACCACCCTCTCTGTGCCATCCCAGCCAGGGGCTCTCACCCTGGGCAGACTCCGCTTGTCCTGGAGGAGCCACGGCTCGACCTTCCCCATGTCCCAAGTTCCCAGACTATGTAGTGAGGGGCGGAGAGGTTCTTGGGAGTTCAGTGCAAGACTTCAGGGTCCTCTTACTGTTTCACTGGTACAAATCTCAGCTACCAACATGATTATAATCCCGATGGTTAATTTAATTTGTTGTTTAAATCCCACAGCAGGAGGCGGATTATGCAGGCATCTTCAAGGTGATGAATAAATACCCAAATTCAATGGAAAGCAAAAAAAAAAAAAAAATCGAGATTATATCAGTTAACATTTAGAATAGTAGTTGATACATAGTAAGCCATATAAAAGTGATTTACGCAAATTAATTTATTTAATCTTCATAATCTTATGGAATATGCAAGATAGGAAAATGAGGGCACCAATAGGATGGGTTAAGTGGCTAATGTCAGACCACTAGAAAGTGGTAGAGTCGGGATCTGAACTCAAGCAGGCTGGCTCCAAAATCTGTACCATGTACCACTATGTTCTACTGCTCTCTTGATTTTTCATCTTGCGTGCAGCCCAAGTAAATATATATGAGGCGAATGTTGGTTGCTATAGAGTTCAGAACTAAGTGTTATTTATAAATGTAGGAACTTTCTTCCGCTAGAATCTCTGGATGTAATGTTCCCTTTCTTTCCCTAGTAAAACTCTTTTTAAATAAATTATTCTGTGTTAACATTATTTTTAAAAGGAGGCTGAATGTGCATATATCTGTGCGATCTGATTTCCAAAGAATACATTTGCTTATTCATCTATTCAGCCATTATGTATTGAACATTTACTACATACCACTCACTCTGCTGGACACTGGGGATATGAACAAAGTGCTGTTTTTTGTTTTTTGTGAGGTTTTTTTTCATCTTAAGATGCCGATTCAGCTTCAAGGATATTCACAGTAACCGCGTGCTGAGCACTTACTGTATTGAATGTCGTGCATGCGCTATCTCATTTAATCCTCATAACGACCCTGTGGGAGAGTTACTATTATTATGTCAACAAATGAGAAAACTGAAGATCAGAGCAACTAAGGGGCCTGCCTAGTATTGCAGAGATAATAGTTGCAAGGTTGGGACTGGGGCCCACGTGTGACCAACACCAACACTAACGACCTTCACGCCTGCTCTGGCTCCTGAGAGACGGCTCCTGTAGAGAGAGGTCTGTGACTCTCTGCATCATGCCTGGAGCACACAGTGGTGTGGAGAAAGTGCTCTGAGGACCCGGAGGATGGAGTGAGGCATTCCACCAGGAAGGCACACGGGTTTCTTTGATTGGGATCAATACTCATCTAGGCTCCCGTGTCTCATTGGTGAAATAACAGTGGTATCTTGGACATTCAAGCCGTGTTCTCACAGGGTCTCGGTTTGCACATGTGATGTACCTGCCATTGCCAATTCCATCCTTCTGCTCCCAAGTCCGAACCCAGGATGCAAACAGTGGGCATGGAGGACTAACCTTTTAAAACATATTTCACAAATTGCCGTCTAAATAGGATGGTTCTGCCTGAGCTCTATGCCACGTTCCCCTACAGGAAAACTAGCTAGTTCTCAAAACAATGCCTTATTAAGTTACAGTCTATGCCATTTCATTAAAAAGAAGTCATATCCTACTCAAAGTCACCTTCTGAACCTCAAGGCCTTGTGGACTGAGACCAAGTGCAATGGGTGACCCTCAGCTCAGTCGCAATTTGCGTGGATAGGCCAGGGAGGCCACCATGTTTGTCTATAGCAGAGCTCCTACACCAGGGCCCAGCTGAGGCTGTGGATGGAGTTGCTGCTCAAGAAGCTCAAGTTGGGAGACACCCCTGGAGCAGGAGCACTGAAAGGAAGGTCCAAAGACTTTCTCAGATGACATGTCTTCTGCAGGTCTGGAACGCCAGCCATCTTTGTGATGCTTCTTCACTAAATCAGAATGGTGGCTTCCTCAGGTTTGCTGCATGGTTCATCAGAAGGCACTAGAGGGGTTCTCTAGGAAAGAAGTGTTCCCCCCAGAAACGTGGCCCCTGAGTCAGCACTCTGGGGCCGCCCCTGTAACACTACCCTAGTAGGATTTGAGGAACTAATAAGCCAAAGGGTGAAGTCATATATTTAGTTGACATTTTATATTTCCTAACTTTGCCTTTTTTGCTATTTGACTGCTTCCTCCTGGGGAGTTTTAATGTGACTTTGTTTAACCTTTGAATACTGTTGAGCTCTGAGCATACTGAGAACAAGGATGGCATCTGCCCCCTCCTTTCTCTCATTCTAGGAGGATGTGACCTTGTATGATGGGGGCTGTGCCAGGGCAGACGATTCATACACGGAGCTAGTGGACCAGCTACAACTCTCTCCCTCCACCTCCTCCTTGGAGAGGCTCCATAAAGCTCCCTCCCACCCTGTGAACACCTAGTACACAGGCGGCTGTTCTTTTTCTTCGGAAGTTGCATAAACAGCATCTCCCTAACAGGCAAAGCTCCCATTAGCAGTGTGTTCCTGTCAGCCGCCTGAAGTGAGAACATAAACACAGTCACCAAAACAAACGCCACCCCACTGGCCTCAGCCCCTGGTCTCTGCAGAGGTGGGCGGGGGAGGCCAAGAACAGGCTAAAAAGGAAAGGAATGGTCCTCCATTTAAAGGCACAGGCCTGCTCTGCATTTGGCATGCAGACCCTGAGGCTGTTCAATTCATTCCTCCCTGTCTGTCTTGCTCCCTGGCTCTGGGCTCACACCCTGGATCGGCACAGAGGCAGACGCTGCAGGGAGCTCTCAGAGGGCTCCTGAGGCCATGCCAGGGTCAGAGCTAGCCAGGGAGGGCAGAGACTGCGAGCGCTCGGGTGATCAGCTCTGACTGAGCAGCCATTGAGGCTCCAGTCACAGGTGTGTGAGAAAGGCCACATTATGGGGTGACTGGCGTTCCCTGCAAAACGCATGTGCTGAAGTCCCAGCCCCCGGCACCTCAGAATGGGACTGTCTATGGAGATAGGGTCTTTTAAAAAGTAGCTAAATTACATTGAGGCCATAGGGATGGGCCCTCATCCAACCTGACTTGTGTCATTACAGGAAAAGGAGATGAGGACACAGGCATACACAGAGGAATGACCATGTGAAGACTCAGAGAGAAGACAGCCTTCTACAAACCCAGCAGAGAGGCCCAGGAGAAACTGACATCTCGACTTTGGACTTCCAGCCTCCAGGATTGTGAAACAATAAATTTCTGTTGTTCAAGCTGTCCATCTGCAGGAGTTTGTCCTGGCAGCTCCAGGAGGTCTGGGAAGAAAGCTTTCCAGTGCCTCTCCCTCATGGAGAATCCTACCCACCTCTCCCTCCACTGGCACTCACACTGGCATGTTCCTCCCCATGCCCAGGCTCCTGGTGGACCCAAGCCAGCTTGCCTGCCAAGTAAATCAAGCTCCATTTGAAATTCTTAAATTAGTGAAACCAAGTAGACTTCAAGGAGGCCCCAAGACAGTTCTTCTTATTCCCGCGGTCCCAGCATGATGACTACTGCATCTTTTCACTCCTTAATCCTGTTTTGCATGATAAATTATTTAATCAATTCTGTCTCCATACTTTTACCTATGCCTACTCCTAAGTGTCAGAATACTAAGTAATTAATAAAAGAGAATAAATCATTCTACTCATTTTTGAATACCGACATTCAGTTTCTTTTCAGTGGGTTAGGAAATGTGACATTAATCACAATATGCTGCAATTATTTTTTCAACACGCCATTAGATCTACTGCTGTAGCTCGGTTTCATGCAACTAAGAAGACAAACCCCTCTTTCTTAGGAGACTCTTGGACAAAAATGAGTCTGTTCCAAGTCTTTGGGTCTTGCCTTAGGTTACACTGTAGCAGAGTCGGAACTGAAATTTTGTGTTTACCTCACTTATGAGCCAGAGTTCAAGATTATTTTTATCTTTTGGGGGATGTGGGCCGGAGGCAGAGAGGATGAGTATGTTTTTCTGTTTGTTCATTTGTTTGATTGGTTGGTTTTGATTGAATGTTTGAAAATAGAGATAGCAGATCTCACCCTGACAGGCTCAAGCGCAGAAAGAATACTTCTTTTATAAAAAGAAAGGAAAGAAAAAATTTGAGCTGCTCCTGAGCATAAGCCCAGAGACAGGATTTGCCAGTTCTTTTTTCTTTTGCCTTTTTTCTTGCCTCCTGTTTTACTTCGTGATGATATGTGGCTCATTTGCCTGTGCAGAATCCTGTTGGAGATTTGAAACCCATTAAAAGGTTGTGCACTGTCCTTGTTCTTCTGTTGTTTCAAATTCCGGAGGGAGGAGTGAGGTCAGGCTTATATCAGCTCTGAGTCAGAAAAGCAGCTCCGAGTACAAGCATCAGAGACAGGGAGGCAGGCGCAGGACTCCGATCTCCCTCTGCTTTATAAGGCAGCGAAGGCAAAAGCACGCAGCAGATGTTGCTGCTCGGTGATGGATGGTCCAAGAGTGTGCAGAGACTTGTAGCCAGCTGGCATGAGGGGTGGCCTTGACAAGAGTGGTTAATAATTGCTTGAAGGAAAGCAGTTTTCAGAATGAAGAACATCATGTTCTAATGAGGAATTTAATACTTGTGAACTTTACTAGAAATGGAACAATAAGGCTGTCAGAAATGGGTGGAAAATCTTCAAGAGCAGCTCACAGACTGGGAGAGATAGAACAGGAGAAGCAACATGACCATGTTGACAAAAGAAGCTGAGTCTGTATTATTGCAACAAGATATATTATTTGCAACTTTTTTCTTTTTTTTTTGAGATGGAGTCTTGCTCTTGTTGCCCAGGCTGGGGTGCAGTGCCGTGATCTTGGCTCACTGCACCTCCGCCTCTCGGGTTCAAGCAATTCTCCTGCATCAGCCTCCTGAGTAGCTAGGATTATAGGTGTCTACCACCATGCCCAGCTAATTTTTGAATTTTTTGTAGAGACGGGGTTTTACCGCATTGGCCAGGCTGGTCTTAAACTCCTGACCACAGGTGATCCACCTGCCTTGGCCTCCCAAAGTGCTGGGATTACAGGCGTGAGCCACCATGCCTGACCCCTATTTGCAATTTTTAACAACTGTTTTGGGATGCAATTTAACCCCACTCTACCCACTGTAAGGGCACAATCCAATGATTTTCAGTAAATGTGTGCAGCTGAGCCATCCCTACAGCCCAATTTGCAGCATTTCCATCACCCTCCTTGCAGTCAATCAATGCTCCCATCGCCAGCCTCAGGCAACCATTAGTCTGTTTTCTGGCTCTGTAAGCTTCTACTTAATAAGGATTCTTTGTGTCTGGCTTCCTTCACTTAGCATGTTTTGGAGTTCTGTCCATGGTATAGGAGGTGTCAGTAGTTCCTCTTTTATTGCTGAATAATAATGCATTGCATGGAGATACCAAATTCTGAACTCACCAGGTGACAGATATGTGGTTTGTTTCCAGTTTGGGCTGCCTTGAAGAATGCTGCCATGAATGTTCACATACAAGTCTTTCTGAGGATGTATGTTTTCATTTATCTCAAGTAGATTCCTACAAGTGTAATTACAAGGTCTTTGGGAAGTTTATATTTACCTTTGTAAGAAACTGCCGCACAATTTTCCAAAGTGGCTGTTCCATTTTTACATTGTCACCAGCAATGTATAAGGTTCCTTTTTTTTTTTTTTTTTGAGACGGAGTTTCACTCTTGTTACCCAGGCTGGAGTGCAGTGGCCAGCACGATGTGGGCTCACTGCAACCTCTGCCTCCTGGGTTCAAGCAATTCTCCTGCTTCAGCCTCCCGAGTAGCTGGGATTACAGGTACCCACCACCACGCCCAGCTAATTTTTTGTATTTTTAGTAGAGACAGGGTTTCATCATGTTGGCCAGGCTGGTCTCAAACTCCTGACCTCAGGTGATCCACCCGCCTTTGCCTCCCAAAGTGCTGGGATTATAAGCGCGAGCCACCATGCCCGGCCAAGGTTCCAGGTTTTCTAAATCTTAGAAGTATCAACTTTGTATTGTGTGTCTTTTTAAAAATTGTAGACACCTTTAGTGGGTGTGAAGTGGTTTTCATTTCATTTCTTTAATGTTTATTGATGTTTAACACCTTTCCAAATGCTTAGTAACCATTTATATGTCTTCTCTGGTGAAATGTCACTCAAGTCTTTTGCCAATTTTTTTTTTTTTTTTTGAGGTGGAGTCTCGCTCTGTCGCCCAGGCTGGAGTGCAGTGGTGCGATCTCCGCTCACTGCAAGCTCCATCTCCCGGATTCACGCCATTCTCCTGCCTCAGCCTCCTGAGTAGCTGGGACTACAGGTGCCCGCCATCGTGCCCGGCTAATTTTTTGTATTTTTAGTAGAGACGTGGTTTCACCATGCTAACCAGGATGGTCTCAATCTCCTGACCTCATGATCCACCCGCCTCGGCCTCCCAAAGTGCTGGGATTACAGGCATGAGCCACCGCACCCGGCCCTTTTGCCAATTTTTAAGTCGAGTTGCTTGTTATTGTTGTTGTCGTAAGTGTTCTTTATATATTTGACATATCAATCTTTTATCGGAGGTATGATTTGCAGATATTACCTAATACCTGTAACTTATCTTTGAATTTTCTTATGGTGTATTTTGAAGTGCAAAAACTCTTACATTTAAGAACTGAAATGTAGGAGCAGCTGCCTGCTGTTGCTAATCCCTTCTGTGGCATAAGGTCACCTCTTTGGCTTCTTAGCTTTCCCTTTATCAAAGTAAGCAATTTCCTCCCATATTTCTTCTGGTTTAAGAACGACAGGTGGTTTCTGTTTTCCTTGTCGAACCCTGACTAATATATCAACAAAGTCCTGATGTTTTATTTCCTTCTGATAATGGATCTTTCTCCATGTAGTCTTTCTCTCCAGAATGGTCTCTCCAATTCCTTACCCCTTCCATCCAGGGATCCCCCCACATATACCTTTAACCAAGAAAACTTTCATTATTTAGACCTCAGCTCACAAGTCATTTCCCTTACATGTCTTCTTTGACCCCCGGTCTAAGCCAGCTTACTTCTCTTCCTCAAGTGTTCACTGCATGAGAGCAGGCACTCCGTCTACTCACTGCCACATTCCCATCACTCAGCACAGTGCCTGGCACTCAATGAATAGGTCTGAACAAATCAAGGTGTGATAATTCAGTGGGTTTTAAACCTGATGTCTTCTATCCTGAAAAGATTGAAGTAAAGTAAAGCGCTATTGAAACAGGGAGAGCTGAATAGCAATCTTTGACGTTGTAAAAGGTACCTATGGGGCCAGAAGCCATTCACATGTTAATTGATTACCAGCCTCTGGAAAGCCTGGGTGACAGAAAGGCTGAAGGACGGGGTCTGGAAACAAGAAGACCCGGGATTCTGGAAACAAGAGCAGCTCCTCAAAACAATGCATGTGAGCCCCACTTGCATTGGATTGAGAAGAGAAAGAGATACCAGGGGGCCTCTGGCAGCAGGAACCACAAAGAGCCCAATTGGAACAAGGAGGTCTGATATGCCCTTTGTTTTTCCTTGAGACAGAGTCTCACTCTGTTACCTAGACTGGAGTTCAGTGGCACGATCTCAGCTCACTGCAACCTCCACTTCCTGGGTTCAAGCAATTCTTGTGCCTCAGCCTCCCGAGTAGCTGGGATTATAGGTACACACCACCACACCTGGCTAATTGTTTGTGTTTTTAGTGGAGACGGGGTTTCAACATGTTGGTCAGGCTGGCATCAAACTCCTGACCTCATGATCCATCTGCCTCGGCCTCCCAAAGTGTGGGGATTACAGGCGTGAGTCACTGCGCCCGGCCAATAGGCACTTTTATGTTTATTATTTCTCTTTAAAGTGTGTCTCTGTTATGGACTGGAATATCTGTTCCCCCAGAATTCATGTTAAAGTTCTAACCCCCAGTGTGGCTGTATTTGGAATAAGGAAGTAACTAACATTAACTGGGGTCGTAAGATTGGAGCCCTGATCTGATGGGATTATTGTCTTTACAAGAGGCACCAGAGAGCTTGATCTCTTTCTACAAGAACACCTGAGATGAAAACACAGCAATAAGGTGGTTGCCTGAAAGCCAACAAGAGAGCCCTCACCCGAAATGGAATCAGCTGGATCCCTGAACTTCTAACCTCTGGAACCGAAAGAAAAGAAATTGTTTAAGGCACCTGCCCGTGGCATTTTGTTACGGCAGTCAAACTAACTGATACAGCCCTGCCTTTTCTCCAACCTTTAGTAAGTTATATTATATACAACGCCTTGATTCAAGCAGGGAGGGAGTCTGTCTTTACTTGAGTGACAAAGTGAGGAGAAAAAATAGCCCCCTGCAGAATGACGAGAACGGTGCTTACGCTCACAGGGAACTTACTGAGCCCGGCCAGGACTAAGCGCTTCAGAGGCACCCATTATTTAATTCTCACCACACCCCCAGAGACAGAATCAGGAGCCCAAGGCACAAAATGATTCATCCTGTTATTCGCAGTTGCACAACTAATCTACAGAGCTTCAGTTCAAACCAAGCTGTTCAAGTTCCGGAGCTTATGCCCTACAAGGACTCTCAGAAGCACAGGCCAGAATGAGGCAGGTCAGATGACAGAGGAGAAACAGGGAGCAGGACTTGGGGGCTTGAGGAGACAAATGGCTGAGTCCATCTAACTGTGATCCCACTGTTGGCTGAGGCAGGCTTGAGAGGAGTAGCAGGGTAAGCATCGAAGTCTTCACGGTGTATTGAAAGTCTGTTTCCTCTGACCCACATGCTTATCCTGCACCCAGCTCATCTCCAGCAGCGGGCCGAGGACAAAGACAAAGACCCACCAGGCCAGAACAAGAAAGACTGTTTACTAAGCACTTGCCGTAGCAAGGGAGTCAACCAGCATTGCTCGCGTATTGGCAGAGACTCAAAGGTAGGCATGGCAGTGGGAAAGCCTTATGGAGGCAGAAAGGGGTGCCCCTACTTGGGGCTGTTGGTGTGGAGAAGCTGGGGTCGGCTAATTAGAAAAAGGGCATGCTGGGCAGTTGGTTAGGGGACCGTATTTGTCCTTCGTTGATTGGTCTTAAGTTAGAAGTGGAACTAAAAATCTGAGAAGCTGTCAGATATTAATCAAGCCCTGGCCACTTCGACCTGGTTGTTAGAGGGGTTAGGGTTTGGATTCCTGAACTGGTTGCTGGAGACAGTGGTCTGACTGCCTGGAAGTCTGGCTTGTGGATAGCAGGCTGGCTTCCTGGACTGGTTTCTATAGTCAGGGATGTCCAATCTTTTGGCTTCCCCGGGACACACTGGAAAAAGAAGAATTGTCATGGGCTACACATGAAATTGTGAACCCCGAAAATCTGAGACAGGTCTCAGTTAATGTAGAAAGTTAATTTTGCCAAGGTTGAGGACACGGCCTCAGGAGGTCCTGATGACATGTGCCTAAGGTGGTCAGAACGCAGTTTGGTTTTACACATTTTAGGGAGACGTGAGATATCAGTTAACCTATGTAAGATGAATGGTGGTTCGGTCTGGAAAAGCAGGACAATTCAAATTGGGGAGGGGGCTTCTAGGTAGTAGGTAGATAAGAGACAAACGGTTGCATTCTTTTGAGTTCCAGATGAGCCTCCCCAAAGGAGGCAATCAGAGATGCATTTATCTCAGTGAGCAGAGGGGTGACTTTGAACAGAATGGGAGAAAGGTTGGCCGTCAGCAGTTCCCAGTTTGACTTTTGCCTTTAGCTTAGTGATTTCGGGGCTCCAAGATATTTTCCTTCCACAAAATACACAAACACTAACGGTAACTGATAAGCTAAAAGAAAAAAATGGCAAAAAAAAATCTCGTGATGTTTTAAGTTTATGCACTTGTGTCCGCAATAAACGTCATCCTTGGCCACGTGCAGCCTGCAGGCCACGGGTAGGATAAGCTCGCTGTAGAGAATGGGCTGGCCTCCTGGGCTGATTGCTGAGGACTGTGGGTCAGAGTTCTATTTTTTTTTTAATATGGTCTGGTCGTACATTCGGGCTGTCAGTGCTAAAGGAAAATACATGTCATTGGAGACATCGATTTATTTCAGTGTCTTTTGCCTTAGGTGGGAAAGCTCTTCTTAAATCAGTGATTCAAAGCAAAGACATTAGAAGCACTTGGGAGTTGAAAGAAAACCACCAATTCCCAGAGCCCACCCCAAGGCCAATGAAGTCAAAATCTCTGGAGCAGGGTTTAGATACCACTGGTTTCTAAAACCTGCTCAGGTGATTCTAATCTACGCCAGGAACAATGAACCACTCTTATAAAGGCTGGAGACAGGCCTGAGGCTGAGCCAGGAAAGAGTTCCTCAAATGCTAATGTGCAAACAAATCCCTGGGGGATCACGCCTGTACTCCCAGAACTTTGGGAGGCCAAGGCGGGCAGATCACCTGAGGTTGGGAGTTCGAGACCAGCCTGACCAACATGGAGAAACCCCATCTCTACTAAAAATACAAAATTAGCCAGGCGTGGTGGCACACACCTGCTACCCCAGCTACTCGGGAGGCTGAGGCAGGAGAATTGCCTGAACCCGGGAGGCAGAGGTTGCAGTGAGCCAAGATCGCACCATTGCACTCCAGCCTGGGCAACAAGAGTGAAACTCTATCTCAAAAACAAAACAAAACAAAACAAAACAAAACAAACAAATCCCTGGGGGATTCTGTTTAACATGCAGATTCTGATGAAGGATGAAGCCTGATACTCTGCGTTTTTAACAGGCTCCCAGGAGGTGCAGTAGCTGCTGGTGCTGTGGCCACAGTTTTCATAGTAAAGATTCAGCATTAGGCCCAGGAAAGGCATAAGTAAAGGACCACTATGGATGGATTTCCCATTCGCCAGGATGATTGACCTAGATGCTGTAGAAAAATCAGCAGTGAGGGGGCTAGAGTTCTCAGTTTTATCACTAATGAAATTAAAAAAAAAAAAAACCTGTGTGCACGATCTCAGATAAGTAGCATATACTTTGCAAGCCTCAATTCCCTAACTTACTGTATATGTAGTTTGTTCTAGATCATCTTTATAGAATGAAAACAATGGTAATTAATATTTTAATGCTTACTGTACCCACACAATATGTTAGCATTTGATGATGGGAATTATTTAGGATGATAAATGAAACCTTGTTAGGGTTGCCAGACTAAACACAGAACACCCAATTACATTTAAATTTCAAATAAACAACAAATAAATAGTATAATTATGCCCCATGCAATATTTGGGACAGTTGTACATAAAAGGATCTGTATCTTATCTACAATACTAATTTAACAGGTTGTCTTGTGTTTTTATTTACTAAACCTAGCAAGCCAGAAAGGTCTTATATTCTTTTTTTTAATTTTATTTTTTTAAATTTTATTTGAGATTCAGGGGTACATGTACAGGTTTGTTATATAAACAAATCGTGTGTTGCAGGGGTTTGGTGTACAGATTATTTTGTCACCCAGGTGATCAGCGTAGTATCTGATAGGTAGTTTTTTTATCCTCCCCCTTCTCCCCTCTCCACCGTCAAGTAGGCCCGTGTCTGTTGTTTCCTCCTTTGTGTCCATATGTACTCAGTGTTTAGCTCTCACTTCTAAATGGGAACAGGCAGTATTTGGTTTTCTGCCCCTGTGTTAGATAATTTAGGATAATGGCCTCCAGCTCCATCCGTGTTGCTGCAAAGAACATGATCTCATTCTTTTTTAAGGCTGCATAGTATTGCATGGTGAACCTGTACCACATTTTCTTTATTCAGTCTACTGTTAATGAGCATTTAGGTTGATTTCATGTCTTTGCTATTATGGATAGTGCTGCTATGAACATACATGTGTACGTGTCTTTATAATAGAATAATGTATAGTCCTTTGGGTATAACCCAATAATAGGATTGCAAGTCGAATGGTAATTCTGTTTTATGTTCTTTGACAAATCTCCAGCTGCTTTCCACAGTGGCTGGCCTAATTTACACGCTCCACAGCAGTGTATAAGCATTCCCTTTTCTATGCAACCTTGTCAGCATCTGTTAATTTTTGACTTTTTAATAATAGCCATACTGACTTGTGTGAGACGGTATCTCATTGTGGTTTTGATTTGCATTCTCTAATAATTAACAATACCAAGCATTTTTCATATGCTTGTTGCCCGCATATATGTCTTCTTTTGAAAAGTGTCTTTTTGGCCAGGCACAGTGGCTCACGCCTGTAATCCCAGCACTTTGGGAGGCTGAGGCAGGCAGATCACTTGAGGTCAGGAGTTCGAGACCAGCCTGGCCAACATGGTAAAACCCCCGTCTCTACTAAAAATACAAAAATTAGCTGGGCGTGGTGGTGGGCACCTATAATCCCAGCTACTTGGGAGGTTGAGGAAGGAGAATCGCTTGAACCTGGGAGGCAGCAGTTGCAGTGAACTGAGATTGCACCATTGCACTCCAGCCTAGGTGACAGAGTGAGACTCAGTCTCAAAAAAAAAAAAAAAAAAAAAGAAAAGTGTCTTTTCATGTCCTTTGCCCATTTTTTATGGGTTGTTTTCTGCTTATATTCATTTTATAAAGGAAGAAATGTTTCTAAGATGTAAAGTAACTTGCCCATAGTGGCCCAGGTAATCAGTGGAGGGGCTGGTAAATGAAGACACACGGTCTCCCTCTAACGCTCAGATTTTTAGTTGCTATAATCTCTCTTAAATTGCCAAAACTAGTTGAGGGATGGTCACATTAACAAGACAGGGACATTAGGAAGTAGATGAAAACAGGGACATCGTCACCTGCATGAAGGCATTTCATGTAGATTTATTTTGTTCTTGAATCTGTTTATTCTTCTTTCCTTGTGTGCAGTGGAGCAACCACAGTGTCTTGCTTTCTCAGCAATGCTTAGGATGGGCCCGAAGGGTGAAACCTCTTTTCTGTCTAAATCAAGGTCCTCCTGTTGCTCCATCTCTCTTCTGTGCTCCATCAGCAGTTTCGGAAGGAGGGGCCCTTTCTTCTCCTGAGTTTTGTTGCATGCTGAGTACCATAAGAGCCTTTGAGCTTGGGAACATTTTTATTCACATGTTGGAATGCACAGTTTCTCTTGAATTTATGTCCTCCAGGAGAAGAGTGTCATTTATTGTCTAAAAGAAATGCAAGGATCTGCCTTTCTTTGTGAGCCCATTATACCCATCATCCTTTTCCACTTGCATTCAGTTCCCCATCCCTCACACCAAAATGCACCAAACTGCATCCTCTCCTTCTGGAATAACTGCTTAGAGAAGCTCATCTCCTCCTTCCTCTTCTCCACACTGCTCATCTGGGCTCCAGCTTAGACTTCTACCTGATGCTCAGGTCTCCAATTTCTTCCTGCTAAAATAACAGGTATGAGACTCACAGTCTGGGAGTGGGAGGATCCAGCCCCCTTCTGAGAAGCATCTCTCTTCTCTGAGCTTAGTCAAGCTGTTCCCTTCAAATAAACCCCAGGCTGGAACGCCTTCTCCACTTCTTTACTCAAGAGAGGAGGCTCCCAAGGGAATATGAGTTGCTTTGGGAGTGGTCTGTCTTTCTGATAATCTCAATAAACCATCCTCCAACTATCCCTAAGTCTATTTGGCTTGGAATAATATCCTCAATCGGCCTTGGACTAGGACCCAGGGTCTTGACACCGTGGCTGTCTGATTTGACCTTACTTATTGCTCCTAATAAATGCACTGTGCCTTATCCCTTGAATGGGGGGGCTTCCACATGTTTCTGAATGTGTCTTTTAAACTCTGAAACACCCTTAAATCCAAGTCCTTCTGTTTGCTGGGTCTCTGTCTTATTGGTTTAATCCATTGCCAAGAGCCTGCCATTCATCCTGGGCCAATGAGACTGGGATCCTGCTACAGCTCTAACAATCATGTCAGGAACGAGAGAAACCCCCTTGGTCCTGCCAGCTCGCCAGGTCCCCGTCACAGTGACACTAAGTAACTTTACCTGCTCTATCACTCAATGACCAGAGGAACTCCCCTAGAGAAAGTCTCTTGCTTCCAGAATTATTTGGCAAAGATTGGAACCCACTTTTCTGGACAGGATATAAACTATCACTTGTGAAGTTAATTGGGAAAGCATTTGTGAGAAGTAGATTTTAAAGGTGACCTGTATCCTCAAACACCTCAAATTAATTATTAACGAATTTTTCTCTTGACCACTTCCTCTAACGATGCCAGCTTTTCATTGCATATTAGGCGAGAAGGAAACGGAGTTGCTTAGCTTAATGGAATAAGGCTAATGGAGGAGAGAGGCAACACCTTGATTTATCACAGGGTGAGTGAGGGAGACAGATGAGTGCTGGCCAGGAGGCAATTGTATGGTCATCACAGAGAAGGGGCCTTAGAGGGTTGGTGGTTGTTTGGCAAGGCAAAATGGAGAAGGAAAATCCCATGAGTGGATGGTATCCCAGCAGGGGAATGGAGAACAACTGCATCAATTCCAACACGCAGATGGGTGGTTTATGTTAGGGGATTTGGGACTGCTAGGAGATCCCAGCTACTGGGTTTGGGATTCAGAGGCAAGATTCCAAACCCCAGCAGGAAGGCAGTGTAGAGCCCCAGTCTCAGAAGTCAGAATAAGGTCATGGACCACATGAAAGCAGGACACAAAGATCTGTGCCCCAAATAATGATTTAACAGTTACAGAAACTATTTTCATTTCATTCTGCAGAGAAGTTTTTATTTTCGTCAGAGAACTATTCTTCTAAATTAGTCATTAATACTTTTCTTCTCCAAATTTCTCTCTCTCTCTCTCTCTCTCTCCCTCTCTGTGTGTGTGTGTGTGTGTGTGTGTGTGTGTGTGTGTAAGAAAATAGCAAGGGATAACTGTTAATACTTTGATTCCTTCAACAGCAGTAGAACTTTATAGATAAATGGCAACAGTTTTATATATTTTGTATTTACTTATTAAATGGTTTTGTGGTGGCATTGCAAATTTTGGTAGAGCAGAGTGATGTAAAAACAATATTTTCCTAAATTAGGAAAACTACGGTAACTTTTATTTGGATTGGTAAAATATTACAATTTGTTTAAATGTGTATGTGTGCGTGCATGGAAAGAGAGCGAGAAAGAGAAGATGAACTACAAAATCTTGTTTAAAAAAAGCTGACGTTGAATCCAATGAAATACATGAGCCCAGTCACACCCACATTCTGTCTCTGGGTCTCTCATCAGTCCAATAGTAGAAATGCATAAGCCTTTGAAGAACTTCACTATAAATCAACCTCAGGGTCCCGCCATGGCATTAAACTCAGTTTTTAGTAAATTCAGCCTCTAAATTTGGATCACATGATCATCAAAGTCAGGTGCAAGTCTTCTCAAAAATTTTTATTTTATTTTTAGTTGACAAATAATAGTTGTATGTATTTGTGGGGTACAATGTAATATTTTGATATATGCTTACATTGTAGAATGATTCAAGCATGCTAATTAACATCTCTATCACCTAGTACATTTACCAATTTGGTGGTTTTCAGAGGCAGGAGAGGAGGGTGAATGGGGAAAAAGGGAGATGTTGATCCAGGGTTACAAAATGTTGGCTAGCCAGGAAGAATAAGCCTTAGTGATCTATTGCACAGAATGGTGACTGTAATTAATAATAACGCATTGTATATTTCAAAATTTCTTAGACTAGATTTTAAATGTTCTCAGGTGCAAATCATTTTATTCAAAAATTTTCAACACCCAATATGACAAGAATAACTTTAGATTTTATAGCTTTTAGTAAATTGTAATTGAAAGTAAACCATGCAAGAAGGGGCTGAAATTTATTCCTTCAAAAGCAAGAAACCTGAGAAATAAGATGGAGCAACCTCAAATAGTGTAAAAATATAATTTTGAAATTCCATAATTGTACTTTTTAATATCTCAACATTTTTAATGGATACATGTATTTTCTGCAGTGGAATAGAATAACACGGAAATGGTCAATGATCTGTGCCATACAAATTTGTTAATCTACCAAAGAATTTTATGTGTTTTATTTTGTAAAAAAAAAAAAAAAATTAGAAAATCTAGCATAAATTAAGCAAAAATAAAAGAAAGAAAACTGAGAGTATTGTTAACTTAGTAGAATTTGTTCTGTGATCACTAGGACCTCAGTACCCAGAGAAGTGAGTATGTTCCAGACATAATTACTCTGCCCACGTTACTTTTAAAATATGTATAAAAACAATATGAAGGATGTTTAATTAACCTTAATATACACTTACAGCTCATTTTAAATTCGGAAGATATTTTTATTTCTGAAAATGGTTTTGGAATTTAGCTAATTTATAGTAAAGTCAATTTGTCAGACAGTTAATATACACTCAAGCATCGCTCTAATTATAGGCCTTTATTGTCTCTCCAGAATAAAGTTCAACATTCAGGCGTCTCAGAGATAGTTTACTTCTTCATAGGAACATCTGAGGAGGCAGGATTCCTAGAGCACAGGAAGATGGACAGAGAAAGATTACACAGCAAAAACCACCCTGGATAAAGGAGGTAGTCACTAGTATCTACAGCCCTGGTTTCTGTGTCAAGTTCATTTGTCAGGACATAAGCAATTGAGAGAAAGAAAAAAATATCTAAACAAACCACCCCCATAAAGCAGCTTTGTGAATAATTTTCTTGAGAAGAAATGACCCTCCAATCAGCACCCTTACTATGCGTTCAAAAACTGGCTCTGGCTTCTCCCACGTTCTTAAATATTTCCACCCTTCAACAGCATAAAGGAGAAATGCCTGCCCCCACCCTGTGGTCTAGAGGTGAGGGGGAGAATAGACAGCATTTTATCAGAGCCCTAGATTGGTTCTCCTTTCAGAGAAATATATTGGTTGCAATCACTACCATTTTTTTTTTTATTATACTTTAGGTTTTCGGGTACATGTGCACAATGTGCAGGTTTGTTACATATGTATCCATGTGCCATGTTGATTTCCTGCACCCATTAACTCGTCATTTAGCATTAGGTGTATCTCCTAATGCTGTCCCTCCCCCCTCCCCCCACCCCACAACAGTCCCCGGAGTGTGATGTTCCCCTTCCTGTGTCCATGAGTTCTCATTGTTCAATTCCCACCTATGAGTGAGAACATGCGGTGTTTGGTTTTTTGTCCTTGCGATAGTTTACTGAGAATGATGGTTTCCAGTTTCATCCATGTCCCTACAAAGGACATGAACTCATCATTTTTTTATGGCTGCATAGTATTCCATGGTGTATATGTGCCACATTTTCTTAATCCAGTCTATCGTTGTTGGACATTTGGGTTGGTTCCAAGTCTTTGCTATTGTGAATAGTGCCGCAATAAACATACGTGTGCATGTGTCCTTATAGCAGCATGATTTATAGTCCTTTGGGTATATACCCAGTAATGGGATGGCTGGGTCAAATGGTATTTCTAGTTCTAGATCCCTGAGGAATCGCCACACTGACTTCCACAATGGTTGAACTAGTTTACAGTCCCACCAACAGTGTAAAAGTGATCCTATTTCTCCACATCCTCTCCAGCACCTGTTGTTTCCTGCTTTTTTAATGATGCGCATTCTAACTGGTGTGAGATGGTATCTCACTGTGGTTTTGATTTGCATTTCTCTGATGGCCAGTGATGATGAGCATTTCTTCATGTGTTTTTTGGCTACATAAATGTCCTCTTTTGAGAAGTGTCTGTTCATGTCCTTTGCCCACTTTTTGATGGGGTTGTTTGTTTTTTCCTTGTAAATTTGTTTGAGTTCATTGTAGATTCTGGATATTAGCCCTTTGTCAGATGAGTAGGTTGCAAAAATTTTCTCCCATTCTGTAGGTTGCCTGTTCACTCTTATGGTAGTTTCTTTTGCTGTGCAGAAGCTCTTTAGTTTAATTAGATCCCATTTGTCAATTTTGGCTTTTGTTGCCATTGCTTTTGGTGTTTTAGACATGAAGTCCTTGCCCACGCCTATGTCCTGAATGGTATTGCCTAGGTTTTCTTGTAGGATTTTAATGGTTTTAGGTCTAACATATAAGTCTTTAATCCATCTTGAATTAATTTTTGTATAAGGTGTAAGGAAGGGATCCAGTTGCAGCTTTCTACATATGGCTAGCCAGTTTTCCCAGCACCATTTATTAAATAGGGAATCCTTTCCCCATTTCTTGTTTTTGTCAGGTTTGTCAAAGATCAGATAGTTGTAGCTATGCGGCATCATTTCTGAGGGCTCTGTTCTGTTCCATTGATCTATGTCTCTGTTGTGGTACCAGTACCATGCTGTTTTGGTTACTGTAGCCTTGTAGTATAGTTTGAAGTCAGGTAGCGTGATGCCTCCAGCTTTGTTCTTTTGGCTTAGGATTGACTTGGCGATGCGGGCTCTTTTTTGGTTCCATATGAACTTTAAAGTAGTTTTTTCCAATTCTGTGAAGAAAGTCGTTGGTAGCTTGATGGGGATGGCATTGAATCTATAAATGACCTTGGGCAGTATGGCCATTTTCACGATATTGATTCTTCCAACCCATGAGCATGGAATGTTCTTCCATTTGTTTGTGTCCTCTTTTATTTCATTGAGCAGTGGTTTGTAGTTCTCCTTGAAGAGGTCCTTCACATCCCTTGTAAGTTGGATTCCTAGGTATTTTATTCTCTTTGAAGCAATTGTGAATGGGAGTTCACTCATGATTTGGCTCTCTGTTTGTCTGTGATTGGTGTACAAGAATGCTTGTGATTTTTGTACATTGATTTTGTATCCTGAGACTTTGCTGAAGTTGCTAATCAGCTTAAGGAGATTTTCGGCTGAGACAATGGGGTTTTCTAGATATACAATCATGTCATCTGCAAACAGGGACAGTTTGACTTCCTCTTTTCCTAATTGAATACCCTTTATTTCCTTCTGCTGCCTAATTGCTCTGGCCAGAACTTCCAGCACTATCTTGAATAGGAGTGGTGAGAGAGGGCATCCCTGTCTTGTGCCAGTTTTCAGAGGGAATGCTTCCAGTTTTTGCCCATTCAGTATGATATTGGCTGTGGGTTTGTCATAGATAGCTCTTATTATTTTAAGATACGTCCCATCAATACCTAATTTATTGAGAGTTTTTAGCACGAAGCGTTGTTGAATTTTGTCAAAGGCCTTTTCTGCATCTATTGAGATAATCACGTGGTTTTTGTCTTTGGTTCTGTTTATATGCTGGATTACATTTATTGATTTGCGTATGTTGAACCAGCCTTGCATCCCATGGATGAAGCCCACTTGATTATGGTGGATAAGCTTTTTGATGTGCTGCTGGATTCAGTTTGCCAGTAGTTTATTGAGGATTTTTGCATCAATGTTCATCAAGGATATTGGTCTGAAATTCTCTTTTTTGGTTATGTCTCTGCCAGGCTTTGGTATCAGGAGGATGCTGGCTTCATAAAATGTGTTAGGGAGGATTCCCTCTTTTTCTATCGACTGGAATAGCTTCAGAAGAAATGGTACCAGTTCCTCCTTGTACCTCTGGTAGAATTCAGCTGTGAATCCATCAGGTCCTGGACTCTTTTTGGTTGGTAAGCTATTGATTATTGCCACAATTTCAGAACCTGTTATTGGTCTATTCAGACATTTAACTTCTTCCTAATTTAGTCTTGGGAGGGTGTATTTGTCGAGGAATTTATCCATTTCTTCTAGATTTTCTAGTTTATTTGCATAGAGGTATTTGTAGTATTCTCTGATGGTAGATTGTATTTCTGTGGGATCGGTGGTGATATCCCCTTTTTCATTTTTTATTGCATCTATTTGATTCTTCTCTCTTTTCTTCTTTATTAGTCTTGCTAGCGGTCTATCAATTTTGTTGATCTTTTCAAAAAACTAGCTCCTGGATTCATTAATTTTTTGAAGGGTTTTTTGTGTCTCTATTTCCTTCAGTTCTGCTCTGATTTTAGTTATTTCTAGCCTTCTGCTAGCTTTTGAATGTGTTTGCTCTTGCTTTTCTAGTTCTTTTAATTGTGATGTTAGGGTGTCAATTTTGGATCTTTCCTGCTTTCTCTTGTGGGCATTTAGTGCTATAAATTTCCCTCTACACACTGCTTTGAACGTGTCCCAGAGATTCTGGTATGTTGTATCTTTGTTCTCGTTGGTTTCAAAGAACATCTTTATTTCTGCCTTCATTTCATTATGTTCCCAATAGTCATTCAGGAGCAGGTTGTTCAGTTTCCATGTAGTTAAGCAGTTTTCAGTGAGTTTCTTAATCCTGAGTTCTAGTTTGATTGCACTGTGGTCTGAGAGACAGTTTGTTATAATTTCTGTTCTTTTACATTTGCTGAGGAGAGCTTTACTTCCAACTATGTGGTCAATTTTGGAATAGGTGTGGTGTGGTGCTGAAAAAAATGTATATTCTGTTGATTTGGGGTGGAGAGTTCTGTAGATGTCTATTAGATCCACTTTGTGTAGAGCTGAGTTCAATTCCTGGATATCCTTGTTAACTTTCTGTCTCATTGATCTGTCTAATGTTGACAGTGGGGTGTTAAAATCTCCCATTATTATTGTGTGGGAGTTTAAGTCCCTTTGTAGGTCACTGAGGACTTGCTTTATGAATCTGGGTGCTCCTGTGTTGGGTGCATATATATTTAGGATAGTTAGCTCTTCTTGTTGAATTGATCCCTTTACCATTATGTAATGGCCTTCTTTGTCTCTTTTGATCTTTGTTGGTTTAAAGTCTATTTTATCAGAGACTAGGATTGCAACCCCTGCCTTTTTTTGTTTTCCATTTGCTTGATAGATCTTCCTCCATCCCTTTATTTTGAGTCTATGTGTGTCTCTGCACGTGAGATGGGTTTCCTGAATACACCACACTGATGGGTCCCGACTCCTTATCCAGTTTGCCAGTCTGTGTCTTTTAATTGGAGCATTTAGCCCATTTACACTTAACGTTAATATTGTTATGTGTGAATCTGATCCTGTCATTATGATGTTAGCTGGTTATTTTACTTGTTAGTTGATGCAATTTCTTCCTAGCCTTGATGGTCTTTACAATTTGGCATGTTTTTGCAGTGGCTGGTACCGGTTGTTCCTTTCCATGTTTAGTGCTTCCTTCAGGAGCTCTTTTAGGGCAGGCCTGGTGGTGACAAAATCACTCAGCGTTTGCTTGTCTGTAAAGTATTTTATTTCTCCTTCACTTATGAAGCTTAGTTTGGCGGGATAGCAAATTCTGGGTTGAAAATTCTTTTCTTTAAGAATGTTGAATATCGGCCCCCACTCTCTTCTGGCTTGTAGAGTTTCTGCTGAGAGATCAGCTGTTAGTCTGATGGGCTTCCCTTTGTGGGTAACCTGACCTTTCTCTCTGGCTGCCCTTAACATTTTTTCCTTCATTTCAACTTTGGTGAATCTGACAATTATGTGTCTTGGAGTTGCTCTTCTCGAGGAGTATCTTTGTGGCGTTCTCTGTATTTCCTGAATCTGAATGTTGGCCTGCCTTGCTAGATTAGGGAAGTTCTCCTGGATAATATCTTGCAGAGTGTTTTCCAACTTGGTTCCATTCTCCCCATCATTTTCAGGTACACCAATCAGACGTAGGTTTGGTCTTTTCACATAGTGCCAAATTTCTTGGAGGCTTTGTTCATTTCTTTTTATTCTTTTTTCTCTAGACTTCCCTTCTCACTTCATTTCATTCATTTCATCTTCCATCAGCGATACCCTTTCTTCCAGTTGATCGCATCTGCTACTGAGGCTTCTGCAATCTTCGCGTAGCTCTCGAAACTTGGCTTTCAGCTCCATCAGCTCCTTTAAGCCCTTCTCTCCATTGGTTATTCTAGTTATCCATTCTTCTAATTTTTTTTCAAAGTTTTTAACTTCTTTGCTATTGTTTTGAATTTCCTCCCGTAGCTCAGAGTAGTTTGATTGTCTGAAGCCTTCTTCTCTCAACTCGTCAAAGTCATCCTCCATCCAGCTTTGTTCCATTGCTGGTGAGGAACTGCGTTCCTTTGGAGGAGGAGAGGTGCTCTGCTTTTTAGAGTTTCCAGTTTTTCTGCTCTGTTTTTTCCCCATCTTTGTGGTTTTATCTACTTTTGGTCTTTGATGATGGTGATGTACAGATGGGTTTTTGGTGTGGATGTCCTTTCTGTTTGTTAGTTTTCCTTCTACCAGACAGGACCTTCAGCTGCAGGTCTGTTGGAGTTTACTAGAGGTCCACTCCAGACCCTGTTTGGCTGGGTGTCAGCAGCGGTGGCTGCAGAACAGCGGATTTTTGTGAGACCACAAATTCAGCTGTCTGATAGTTCCTCTGGAATTTTTGTCTCAGAGGAGTACCCGGCCGAGTGAGGTGTCAGTCTGTCCCTACTGGGGGGTGCCTCCCAGTTAGGCTGCTCAGGGGTGAGGGACCCACTTTAGGAGGCAGTCTGTCTGTTCTCAGATCTCCAGCTGCGTGCTGGGAGAACCACTACTCTCTTCAAAGCTGTCAGTCAGACAGGGACATTTAAGTTTGTGGAGGTTCCTGCTGACTTTTTGTTTGTCTGTGCCCTGCCCCCAGAGGTGGAGCCT
This sequence comes from Hylobates moloch, assembly GCF_009828535.3. Taxonomy (NCBI): domain Eukaryota; kingdom Metazoa; phylum Chordata; class Mammalia; order Primates; family Hylobatidae; genus Hylobates; species Hylobates moloch. The sequence goes on along the minus strand of NW_026652276.1, from coordinate 233,858,820 downwards.
ACAGAGGCAGGCAGGCCTCCTTGAGCTGTGGTGGGCTCCACCCAGTTCGAGCTTCCTGGCTGCTTTGTTTACCTAAGCAAGCCTGGGCAATGGTGGGCGCCCCTCCCCCAGCCTTGCTGGGGCCTTGCAGCTTGATCTCAGACTGCTGTGCTAGCAATCAGCGAGACTCCGTGGGCATAGGACCCTCCAAGCCAGGTGCGGGACACAATCTCCTAGTGTGCCGTTTTCCAGGCCCGTTGGAAAAGCGCAGTATTAGGGTGGGACTGACCCGATATTCCAGGTGCCGTCTGTTACCTCTTTCTTTGACTAGGAAAGGGAACTCCCTGACCCCTTGCACGTCCCGAGTGAGGCAATGCCTCGCCCTGCTTCAGCTCCTGCACAGTGCGCTTCACCAACTGTCCTGCACCCACTGTTTGGCACTCCCTAGTGAGATGAAACGGGTACCTCAAGCAGAAATGCAGAAATCACCCGTCTTCTGTGTCGCTCGGGCTGGGAGCTGGAGACCGGAGCTGTTCCTATTTGGCCATCTTGGCTCCACCCCCCAATCACTACCATTTTAAAATTCAAAGCCAGTGCAGTTTGAATTAAGCTTCACAGACTCAAATAGATGAAAATTAAATTGTTGTAGTTGGATATACTGAGAGACTTAAATAGACAACAGTCCCAGGAAAATTTATTAGATTGTTTGGCTATGAATTTTATATATTACTCATTCTTGTGATCCACTAATATGCAATTATATTCAGACTGAGTCAGTACAATCAGTAAATAAATTAATGAGAATTTGATGAGCACTTTCCCTTGACTGGACCATGTGTTTGAGAGTCTGGATTTCTGTGTCCCATAATATGGAGGAGACTATCTTAGTTTTAAAAGTGAGATCCCATTACTTTTAATTCCTGTGCTGCAGATTCCCCTGCAGTTCACTGTGCTAAATTTTAGTCTTACACATCAGAATGACAGCTCTTCCTCATGCATGACTGGTGTGTAACACATAAGACTCCCGTATGTTAATGAGCCACAAAGAATTTCAGTGCTGCAAGCTGTGGCTGGAGAATTCATATATGGATAAATGGCAATCCAGTGCCTGGTGAAGGTCCACTTGAGATATGTGATATTTGAGAGGGGCTATCTAATGCATACATTCACTGATAGTACCATGGATTTTTAATGATTTTTTGCTAGATGAAGCCAGAACATTAGATGACAACAAATACACACTGTATTATAGTAAAAATAATTTTGCAGGCAACTAATATAACTGAGAGGTATACGCTCATCCATTTGGACAACATGTCTACATGTTTTAAAAATGTGTATTTAAATGCACTGTCTGTTATGTTACCTGGTTTTCGTGACTGCATTCTCATTTGAATTCAGTAACAGGATAAAGCTGATAAATAAAGCAGAAAGTTTGTCTTCAGAAAGTAGCGGAAATGTAAGTTAAAGCTTTTTCTCTTTTGCCTTGGTAACAAGAAAGCTAAGAAGAAGAAAATCAATAAGCTGAAGTCAAGCAATAGGTTTTTACTTGGCATTAGAAGGGTTATTATAATTTTAAAAATGTTTTCTTACTCCTTTTTTGTTTTGTTTTGTTTTATTATTATACTTTAGGTTTTAGGGTACATGTGCACAATGTGCAGGTTTGTTACATATGTATCCATGTGCCATGTTGGTTTGCTGCACCCATTAACTCGTCATTTAGCATTAGGTATATCTCCTAATGCTGTCCCTCCCTCCTCCCCCCACCCCACAACAGTCCCCAGAGTGTGATGTTCCCCTTCCTGTGTCCATGAGTTCTCATTGTTCAATTCCCACCTATGAGTGAGAACATGCGGTGTTTGGTTTTTTGTCCTTGCGATAGTTTACTGAGAATGATGGTTTCCAGTTTCATCCATGTCCCTACAAAGGACATGAACTCATCATTTTTTATGGCTGCATAGTATTCCATGGTGTATATGTGCCACATTTTCTTAATCCAGTCTATCATTGTTGGACATTTGGGTTGGTTCCAAGTCTTTGCTATTGTGAATAGTGCCACAATAAACATATGTGTGCATGTGTCTCTATAGCAGCATGATTTATAGTCCTTTGGGTATATACCCAATAATGGAATGGCTGGGTCAAATGGTATTTCTAGTTCTAGATCCCTGAGGAATCGCCACACTGACTTCCACAATGGTTGAACTAGTTTACAGTCCCACCAACAGTGTAAAAGTGTTCCTATTTCTCCACATCCTCTCCAGCACCTGTTGTTTCCTGACTTTTTAATGATGGCCATTCTAACTGGTGTGAGATGGTATCTCATTGTGGTTTTGATTTGCATTTCTCTGATGGCCAGTGATGATGAGCATTTTTTCATGTGTTTTTTGGCTGCATAAATGTCTTCTTTTGAGAAGTGTCTGTTCATATCCTTCGCCCACTTTTTGATGGAGTCGTTTGTTTTTTCTTGTAAATTTGTTTGAGTTCATTGTAGATTCTGGATATTAGCCCTTTGTCAGATGAGTAGGTTGCAAAAATTTTCTCCCATTCTGTAGGTTGCCTGTTCACTCTGATGGTAGTTTCTTTTGCTGTGCAGAAGCTCTTTAGTTTAGTTAGATCCCATTTGTCAATTTTGGCTTTTGTTGCCATTGCTTTTGGTGTTTTAGACATCTTATTCCTAATTGTGCTTAATTTTTAAGATGTCTCAAAACTGTGTTAGTGCCTGATGGAGGATAAATTCTGGTTGAGATACATGGAATGAACCAAGATAATGGGCTACCCTGTCCCAGTTGTTACATATGCGTATTTAAGGATTGGAGGACTGTAAGAAATATTTGCCTCCTTAAATCTTTTCTCTTCTTTCCAAATTTTCTTTAATGGATCTATTTCTCCATATGTCTCTCTGAAGTAAGAATAAGCTTTTAAAACTGAATATTTCTTCAAGATCCATTTCAAGTTTTAGGTCTTCCACAAAAACACTCAATCAACTTCAGCACACAGTGTTTCTTCGGGCTCAGGACATTACATAGTAGATTTTGTCTATAACTCAAATTATGTCATTTAGCTCTAGTCTGTATTTTATTGCCTACAAGCTATTTCAGAGTATAAATTATACATTATTATTATTTATGTATTTATTGCTCAGGCATTTTCTTTTTTTCTTTATTTTATTTTATTATTTGAGACAGAGTCCCACTCTCTCACCGAGGCTGGAGTGCACTGGGGCTTGCCTCCCTGTTCAAGCAATTCTCCTGCCTCAGCCTCCTGAGTAGCTGGGATTACAGGCGTGCACCACCACACCCAGCTAATTTTTGTATTTTTAGTAGAGATGGAGTTTCACCATATTGGCCAGGCTGGTCTTGAACTCTTGGTCTCAAGTGATCCTCCCTCCTTGGCCTCCCAAAGTGCTGGGATTACTGGTGTAAGCCACCATGCCCAGCCTGCTCAGGCATTTCCTAGAGGACCTAGTAGACTGGATATACCAGTCATAGAGTTTGGAGAGACAGCTTAATGTAAATGAATGATGCTGGTGTGAGTTTCCCTTTAGCTAAGAACTGCCTATTCGGATTAGCCCAAGTCTGAGTTAATGGTCATAGATGCTCTAAATCCCATCCTGTGGTTTTCTGAATCTATCCTGGATTGACCAGTTACAAAGAGGCAGACCTTGAGGTCAAGATTCAGATTTTACCAATGAACTGGCAAATGTAAATGTTTATTTTTATGCCCATTGAGTGAGGCTGGCTCTAGTGCTAGGTGCCAGGAGATAATGAAATACAGAGAAGAATACATTTACCTCCAAAGCCCAATTTCTCTCTGCACGCTCGCATCAGAAGCCAGGTTTGGAAGGAGGAGTTTGTAAGGACACTTTGTAAGGATGAAGCCCCAGCCTCAGGAATGAGAAAGGAGAAGCCTTGCAGAGCTTCTGCCTCAGGAGTGCAGGGGCACCTGGGCTGGGAGCCAAGCTTTGGAATCCTGTGCAGCAGGATCCCTGGCAAACAGTGGCCACATCCCGGCGTGGGTCCGAGGACAGCACTTCTGAAGTCATACCAGTTGCATCTAATTTTGGACCGGGAATAAAGAAAATAAAGCATAAAGGGCTGGCCCTTCTGACATTTCCACCGAGGGCCTCCCATTCATTACCTCAGGGGAGGTTTGCAGTGAACATAAGCAGCTTTATCTGATTACTCTCACTGAAAGCCAGGTGTTTTCTTTCCTTAAAAATAATTGTCATTTGAAAGAGACCCATATGCACACCGTGGCCACACCAGTAGACATGGGCATAGTGCCCATGGGAGTCACTAAGAAAGTGGGAGATGCATTTCTTCACTTCCCCTGACCCCAGCTTCCTCATCTGCAAAAGGAAAAACATGTCCATGTATTAGATTTCTGTCACTGCATAAAAAATCATCACAAATGTAGCAGCTTAAAACCACACCCATTTAGAAGCTTACAGCTCTGGAGGTCAGAAGTCCAGTCGTGTTGTGATTGTGGCCAAAGTCTCTACTCAGGGCCATACAAAACCAAAATAGGGATGCCCACCAGACAGCATTCTCATCTCGTCTCAAACGGTTGTGACAAAAGTCAGTTCCTGGTGGTTGCAGGACTGCAGTCCCACTTCCTGGCTGGTTGTCAGTGGGGGTCACTTTGGCTTGCCACACGGCCCCCTCCTTCTCCAAAGCCAGGAAAGGAGAATTTTTCATGCATGAAATGCCCCTCAAACTTTGAATCTCATGCTCCAGAAAGAGTCCTTTCCCATTTAAGGCTCACCCTGTTAGGTCAGACCCACCTACTCTTCCTATTTTAAGGTCAACTAATTTGAGACATTAATTACCTCTGCAAATTATTTTCACAACAGCAGATAGGTTCGTGTTTCAGTAAATGGAAGAAGGTGTGTGCTCACCCGAGGCCTGGATTCTTGCGAACAATCTCAGAATTGCGCTCACCACAGTCCCTCGTAGACCCAACAGTCTATGGCTCTATGAAACAATAAAAAGAGAATTCTCCTCCATTGAAAAGCTGAGAGAAAACTGCTCTCCACTAAAGGTTCAAAACTCAGCTGCAGGTTGTCAGAAAGAGAAAGACAGAAGCAAAAAAGTGATGGGCTATGTGAGGTCTTACTTTAAGCCATGTGTTTTTAATATGTTGACAATATTTCTCAGTATTTATTACCAGAAGCATCTTTCTATTGGTTATTGATAGATACCACACACAAATGCAGCTGCAGTCAGGTAAGTGTAAGAAATGCAGAATAAAAAAGTTAAATGAGAACAAGACTAAGTTCCCTGAGAATTCCTGTAACTGTTCATTACATCTTCTAAAGGGGGGGATAATAATAATGCTATTATAAAGTGTACCGTTCTTTACATTTTAGTATTTCTGAAGCAGTTTCATGTTTAAGCTGATTTATGCATTGCAGATGTGTGTGTGACTTCATTTATCCCCAAAGGCTGTGTGTTAGGGTTCCTTAGAGGTATAGAACTAATAGGATGTGTGTGTGTGTGTGTGTGTATAATATATATATAAAATATATATCTCATATATGATATATATAATACATAATATATATACATTATATATGTATATATTATATACATATATAATGTGCATTATTCATATTATATATAATGTATTTTATCACTGCACAAAAAATTATCACAAATGTAGCAGTGTAAAATCACACCCATTTAGAAGCTTACAGGTTGTGAAGTCACACCAGTCACATCTAAGTTTATTGCTAGATATCACATAAAATGTAGCTGTAGTCAGGTAAGTGTAAGAAACGCAGAAAAAATACATATATATGAGTTTATTAAGTATAAACTTACAGGATCACAAGGTCCCACAATAGGCTGTCTGCAAGCTTAAGGATCAAGGAGAGCCAGTCTGAGTCTCAAAACTGAAGAACCTGGAGTCTGAGGTTTGAGGGCAGGAAGCATCCAGCATGGGAGAAAGATGTAGGCTGGGAGGCTAGGCCAGTCTCGCTTTCTCATCTTTTTCTGTCTGCTTTATATTCCCTGGCAGCTGATTAGATTGTGCTCACCAGTGGGCTGGAGAAGGCAGAGTGGGTCTGCCTTCTCCAGCCCACCGACTCAAATGTTAATCTCTTTTGACAACACCCTCATAGACACACCCAGCATCAATACTTTGCATCCTTCAATCCAATCAAGTTGATACTCAGTATCAACCATCACAAGCTGCTATGAAATTGATGACACAACTAACAATTATTGAAGTCAGACCCAACAGGGCATAGCACAGCAGCCCAGAAATGAGCAATAGCAAGGCCGCAGCCACCCCTGGGCTGTGGGTGCACAGGGAGGAGACCGTGATGACACCCCTCAAGCAGAGTGAGCGTGTCTTGGGAGCTGGGACCTTAGTGGGAAGCTTAGTACCTTAACACTGGGGTCATGGTGGGAGGCACTGCCTGGCAGGAGTGGGAACCTGTGGTAGGAGGAGCCACTGCTAGAGACCCTGCCTGTAACAGAGAGAGGGGGATGCTCCCTGGCACGAGTCTCCCACTGGCTGAATTAAGCCAGAAACCAGCTGGCAACAAAACCCAGGAAACCCGGGTTTCAAAGGACAGAACCTTCAAACAGAGAAGAGTGGGGACAGAACAAGGAATGCAGAACACGCCAGAAAGGCCTGGGACACGTCAGGAAAGGAGGGAAAGCATTTCGGGGTGCTGTCTGCTAAACTTTTCTGTGTGACAGGACGGGGACATGCAGGGCAGAAGGCAAGGCTGCCTTCCCCTTCGCATGACTCCACAGTGCAGCCACCCTCCCGGAAACCGCAGCGCCGTCAACTCAGGGGATGAGTGCACTGTCCACAAGGGCCACACGTCTATCAAGCCCAAAAGGTGAAGGGAGATTGGAGGGCAAAGCCATGGACTGATGAATCTACTTCCTACACGTGGGGAGTAGATTAGGATGCTAAAGGATGGGTTTTGGGGCAGTCAGAACAAACCTCAGGGGGACAAAGATAGCCACACTAAGGCGAGTGTAAAAGCCAGCAGCAGCTTTCCCTGCAGACAGGGTTCAGGAAGTAGAAAGAACACCAACCAGGCACGTGGCAGGGATCCACCCGGTAGCAGGAAGGCTTGGGAGGTTCAGAGGACGAATCCAACTGAACAGACAGTCACACCGAGGACCATCAATTTTGGCTCAGCCATGCGGAGTTAGGTTACTGGGCACTAAAACCAAGGCGTGGGTGCAGAAAGGGCTTCAGGATGATAAGCAGAGGCCAGGGCAGCCCTGGATCCTACAGAGCCAGAGCGAGTGGCCAGCCAGATTCCCAAGCCATTGGCTCCACAGAGACCTGCCGGGAGTGGGTAGACTAATGCGTAAGAACTTGGGCCAGAGTCGGGAGACAAGGTGAGAATCCAGCACCAGGCCCCTCAGGCAGAAGACCCAGCAGGCCCTGCAAGGCTGACTCAGAGATCAGCTGCACAAGGCCTGGTGGATCCTGGGTTCCTTACGATGCTCTGTGCTCTGCTCCAGGCCACTATCATAAACTCCGGAGGCCAAGTTGCAAATGGACCCAGGGGTAGCAGTTAAGCACGCACTATTGCCAGGGTTAGAGGATACAGACGCAAGGGACAGGGCTATGGGACCTTAGGCAAGAGGCCACACAGCACAATCTCATTTGTAAAATGAAGGTGTTGGATATCTGGACTCTTTGGAAAGATTATTTCTAAGATCAGTTCAGCCCCAAGATGGGCATTGTTTTGTAGCAGTAGTGGCTAACTGGAATTATATGCACTGTTAGTGGCCAGTATTGTTTGTCAGGAGCCAGACTTGTCAAGTGTCATTGCATTTGTCAAGTGTCATTGCATTTGTCAAGTGTCATTGCAGTTGTCAAATTCTTCCTGTTATTCCAACTCAGACTTCAAACGGCCCCTTCCATTGAGTGTAGCTGGCCTCTGCCTTCCTGCTTCACCAAACACGTTATCTGCATGGAGATCTACTCATAAATGTAAATAAGGAAAGAAGCAGCAGCTATATCTCTATACATAATTCATTTGCGCAATAATGGAATGAAAAGCACATAATATTTCACCATTAAAGTTTTATGGGATGATGGTGAATAGGCATTTCTGATTTAAAAAAATACATTCTCATAATTTAAATAGCTTTTTAAAATTAATAATTGCTTGAAGCACTTGGAAGGATGCCTGATAAATAATTCTCAATTTTTCTTTTATTTTTAATAAACTCAACTATTCAATTGAAAAATTAAAAAGAAGAAACATTAGACTATGTAATGAAGTTTAATTTGGAGATTATTTCTTAATCCCATTGTACTGGAACAAAGTTATAGGTGGTTCATATCATCCGCAGATTACTTCTTGCAAGGTTTAAGATGAATACCAGTAAACATTTTATGGGTGCAGGAAATCAACATGGCACATGGATACATATGTAACAAACCTGCACATTGTGCACATGTACCCTAAAACCTAAAGTATAATAAAAAAAAAAACATTAAACTATATAATTTTTTTATAATAGTTATACAAACTATTTACTCCCTGGTGATTTCAGCCTGAAGAATTGCATACCTTTTAATTATGTATTAATCTTATTATTTTAAATTCAACTAGAAGTCTGGTCATGCTACATCTGGTAATTTTAATTAATCACTTAAGAAGAAATAAAAAGTTTAAAATGAAAAAAAAAACCTTCCAGGAAATTCTCTGCTTTCAGCAGAAATGAAACAATGACAAATTAAATATATTAATGTGGAAATGTTTGGCTTCCCAAATAGTGTACAAGCATCCTTCAGGGATATTGCAGTTTCAGTTCCTGACCACCACACTACAGTGAATATTGCAATAAGGCAAGTCACGTGCATTTCTTGGTTTCCAAGTGTATATAAAAGTTACGTTTACATTATACTTTAGTCTATTAAGTTTGCAATAGCATTATGTCTAAAATACAATGTGTATACCTTAATTTTAAAATATTTTCTTGCTAAAAATCCTATTAGCTGAGACTTCAGAGAGTTGTAATCTTGTTTCTGGTGGAGGGTCTTGCTCAATGTTGATGGCTGCTGACTGATCAGGGTGGTGGGGTGGGGTGACTGTGGCAATTTAAAAAAATAAGACAAAAGTCCAGGTGTGGTGGCTCATGCCTGTAATCCCAGCATTTTGGGAGGCTGAGGTGGGTGGATCAGTTGAAGTCAGGAATTCAAGACCAGCCTGGCCAACATGGTGAAACCCCATCTCAACTAAAAATACAAAAATTAGCCAGATGTGGTGGTGGATGCCTGTAATCCCAGCTATGCAGGAGACTGAGGCACGAGAGTACTTGAACCCTGGGAGGCAGAGGTTGCAGTGAGCCAAGATCGTACCACTGCACTCCAGCCTGGGTGACAGAGCAAGACTCAGCCTCAAAAAAAAAAAAAAAAAGAAAAAAGACAACAACGTAGCTTGCCACATTGATTGATTTTTACACTTTGATTAAAGATTTCTCTGCAGCACATGATGCTATCTGATAGCATTTTGCCCACAGTAGAACTTATTTTGAAATTGGAGTCAATCCTCTCAAACCCTGCCACTGCTTTATCAACTAAGTTAATATAATATTCTAAATCCCTTGTTGTTATTTCCACAATGTTCCCAGAATCTTCACCAAGAGTAGATTCCATCTCAGGGAGCCACTTTCTTTGCTTCTTCCTAAGAAGCAACTTCTCATCCATTCAAGTTTTATCATGACATTGTAACAATTCAATCACATCTTCAGGCTCCACTTCTCATTCTAATTCTCTTGCCATTTCCATCACATCTGCAGTTATTTCCTTTACCGAAGTCTTGAACCCCTCAAAGTCATACATGAGTGTTGGAATCAACTTCTTCCAAGCTCCTGGTAATGCTGTTTTTTTTTTAAGCTTTTCCCATGAATTACAGATTTCCTAATTGCACCTAGAAAACTTTTCCAGAAGGTTTCCAATTTACTTTGCCCAACAAGATCCATGAAGGAATCACTATCTATGGCAGCTATAGCCTTATGAAATACACTTCTCAAATAATAAGACTTGAAAGTCAAAATCAGTACCATGCTGTTTTGGTTATCGTAGCCTTATAAGTATAGTTTGAAGTCCAGTAGCATGATGCCTCCAGCTTTGTTCTTTTTCTTTAGGATTGTCTGGGCTATGAGGGCTCTTTCTTGTTTCATATGAATTTTTAAAACAGGCTTTTTCTAATTCTGTGAAGAATGTCAATGGTAGTTTAATGGGAATAGCATTGAATCTATTACTTTGGGTAGTATGGCCATTTTCATGATACTAATTCTTCCTCTCCATGAGCATGGAATATTTTTCCGTTTGTTTGTGTCCTCTTTGGTTTCACTGAGCGGTGGTTTATAATTCTCCTTAAAGAGGTCCTTTATGTCCCTTGTTAGCTGTATTCCTAGACATTTTATTATCTTTGTAGCAATTGTGAATGGCAGTTCATTCATAATTTGGCTCTCTGCTTGCCTGTTGTTGGTGTGTAGAAATTCTTGTGTCTTCCACACATTGATTTTGTATCCTGAGACTTTGCTGAAGTTGTTTATCAGCTTAAGAAGCTTTGGGGGCCGAAACAATGGTGTTTTCCAGACATATAATCATGTCATCTGCAAACAAACACATTTTGACTTCCTTCCTTACTATTTGAATACTCTTTATTTACTTCTCTTGCCTGATTGCCTTGGCCAGAACTTCCAATATTACATTGAATAGGAGAGGTGAGAGAAAGAATCCTTGTCTTGTGCCAGTTTTCAAGGGGGATGCTTCCAGCTTTTGCCCATTCAGTATGATAATGGCTGTGGGTTTGTCATAAATGGCTCTTATTATTTGAGGCATGTTCCTGGTATGAAAAAAGACACATAAACCAATGGAACAGAATAGAAATAAGATCATACATCTACAACCATCAGATCTTTGACAAACCTGACAAAAACAAGCAATGAGTAAAGGATTTCCTATTTGATACACAGTGCTCTGAAACTGGTTATCCATTTGCAGAAAATTAAAACTGGACCCCTTCCTCACACCTTATACAAAAATTAAATCAAGATAGACCACAGACTTAAATATAAAACCCAAAACTATAAAAACCCTAGAAGAAAATCTAGGTAATAGCATTCAAGACATAGGCATGGGCAAAGATTTAATGATGAAACCACCAAAAGCAATTGCAACGAAAGTAAAAATTGATAAATGGCATCTAATTAAACTAAAGAGCTTCTGCACAGCAAAACAAACTATCATCAGAGTGAACAGGCAATCTCCAGAGTAGGAGAACATTTTTGCAACCTATGGAGCCACGAAAATAAATGAGATCATTTCCTTTGCAGGGACATGGATGGAGCTGGAAGCCATTATCCTCAGAAAACTAAGGCAGGAACAGAAAATCAAACACTGAATATTCTCACTTATAAGTGACAGGTGAACAATGAGAACACATGGGCACGGGGAGGGGAACAACACATACTGGTGCCAGTCTGGGAGTGGGGTGGGGGGGAGGGAGAGTATTGGGAAAAATAGCTAATGCATGCTGGACTTAATACCTAGGTGATGGGTTGATAGGTACAGCAAACCACCATGGCACACGTCTACCTATGTAACAAACCTGCACATCATGTACATGTACCCCAGAACTAAAAATTAGAAAAAAAAAAAAGTCAAAATCACTCTTTGATCCATGGACTGCAGAGTAGATGTTGTGTCAGCAGGCATGAAAACAATATTCATCTCCAGCAGAGTTCTTGGCTGACTAGGTCTATTGTCAATGAGCAGTATATTTTTAAAGGAAACTTTTCTTCTAAGCAGTAGGTCTCACCAGTGGGCTTAAAATATTCAGTAAATTATGTTGTAAATGAATGTGCTCTCATCCAGGTTTTGTTGTTTCATTTCTAGAGCACAGGCAGTATTAATTTAGCATAATTTTAAGGGTCCTAGGATTCTTGAAATAGTACATGAGCATTGGCTTTAACTTAATCAGCTACATTATCCCCTGACAAGAGAGTCAGCCTGCCTTTTAAAGCTTTGAAGCCAGGTCTTGACTTCTCTCTAGCTAGGAAAGTTCTAGATGGCATATTTTTCCAGTAGAAGGCTGTTTTATTGACATTCAAAATGTATTGTTTAGTGCAGACACCTTCATCAGTGATCGTAGCTAGATCTTCTGGATAACTTGCTGCAGCTGCTCCATCAGCACTTGCTGCCTCACCTTCCACTTTTATGTTCTGGAAATGGCTTTTTTCCTTAAACCTCATGAACCAACCCTATGCTACCTTCCAACTTTTCTTCTACACCTCCCTCACCTCTCTCAGCCTCCATAGAATTGAAGAGAGTTAGGGATTTGTTCTAGATTAAATTTTGGCTTAAGAGGATGTTATGGCTAGTTTGATCTTTTATCTAGATACTAAAATTGTCCCCCTACCAGCAAGAAAGCTATTTCACTTTCTTATCACTCATGTGTTCACTGAAGTAGCACTTTTTAAATTCCCTTCAAGACATATTCCTTTGCATTCACAACTTGGCTAGCTGTTTGCTGCAAGAGGTCTATAGCTTTTGGTCCATCTCAGCTTTCTACATGGCTTCCTCACTAATCTTTACCATCCTAGCTTTTGATTTAAAGTGAGATATGTGACTCTTCCTTTTACTTGAACACTTAGTGACCACTGGAGGGTTACTAATTGCCCTAATTTCAATATCATTGTGTCTCAGGGAACAGCGAGGCCCAAGGAGAGGAACAGAGACAGGGAATGGCTGGTCAGTGGACCCAAGGAGAGGAACAGAGACAGGGAATGGCTGGTCAGTGGAGCAGTGAGAACATACACAGCATTTATGGATTAAGTTTGCCATCATATATTGGCATGGTATGTGAAGCCTCAAAAGAATCACAATAGTAACTTCAAGAGCAACTGATTGCAGATTCCCATAACAGATATAATAATAATGAAAAGGTCTGAAATATTGTGAGAATTACCTAAATGTAACACAGAGACATGAAATGAGCACATGCTGTTGGAAAAGTAGCTCCAGTAGACTTGCTCCATGCAGCGTTGCCACAAACCTCTGATGTGTAAAATTGCAGTATTTGTGAAGTGCAGTACAGCGAGGCTCAATACAATGAGGTGTGCCTATGTGCCTCCTCATCTACACCACTTAAAATCCATGTGAAGTAGGAAAGAACATCTCACCATTTATAGCACAGACCCCTTTCATCTACCCACTATTCACCTCACAGTCGAAGAAGCTGAATATTCAAAAGATCTTTTCAGTGCCTTCTGCAGGGTTCTGTTATGGGGTAAGGACGGAGGTTGTTCTGGAGTTCAGTCTAGTGAGTCTCATCACACTTACTATTGTCTGAATACTGGTGTCCCCTGAAATTCGTATGTTGAAATCCTAAGCCCTCGGGTGATGAGATTAGATGGGGCCTTCGGGAGGTGCTTAGGCCATGAGGGTGGAGTCCTTGTGAATGAGATTTGTGCCCTGATAAAAGAGACGTGGGAGAGCTGTTTGTCCTTTCCCTTGGGTGAGGATGTAGTAAGAAGGCACCATCTATGAACCAGAAAGTGGGCCCTCACCACACACCAAATCAGCCTGATCTTGGACTTCCCAGCCTCCAGAAATTTAAGAAATAAATTTCTGTTGTTTATTAGCCACATAGTCTATGGTATTTTGTGATAGCAGCCCCAATGAACTGAGGCAACACCTTACTCCTCTTCTGGTGCCTTTAGAAAGTTGCACCCTCTTTAGAGATCTCCATCAAATTCATGAGACTAAGCCATCTTCAAGGTCCCTAGTTTGTGCCCTGGAGAATGGATTCAATTAGCCCCAGAGTCAGTCATGTCAATTTAAGAACACCCTCTAACTGACTGCTGCTTTTTCCCTGACCTGAAGCTTAACATGCAAAGGAATCCACAGAAAACACTCTGACTCCAAATGATCGCCAGTGGGGTCCAATATCTGTACCAATTTTTTTTAAAACAGCCTGATTATACTTTGGACAAGCCATTTAAATGAGGGTCTGGTCCCCTGGCAAAGACATGATCTGAGCTACCTGGAGTGTTCCTAGGAGAGTGAAGGATGCCTACCTGTGCCCCTCCACAGCTCCTCTGCTCTCCAAGGTCACCAGCCCATCACTTGCCACCAATGCTGATCAGCTCACCCCAGAAATATAAATTCCCTCTGATTTCTAGGGAATGAAGGAGCAGTGGTGATTTCAGAAACGATTCTTTTTATTGCCTTTTGATATTCATTTTTTGTCTGAAATCACTCAAAAGCCCATGGTTATAATTAGCCAAGGTCAAGGAGCATCAGATATACAAGCAAGGTCCAAGCTACTAGTCACTCTAGCAGTTTTCAGTGCAAGGGCCTCTGCCCAGTAACTCTTGGTTTCCTCTGCTTCCTGGCATGTCCTTTGGCACCAGAAGGTATTTTAAAAAGCTGGACTGCAACTTTCTATCAATTTCTAGATCTGTTCCTGCTGCTGGTGAAGCTGCTTCCAATTAACCAATGTTTCAATTCTTAGAAACACAAACAGAGATGAGGCAGATGCAGGACACCAGAAATGAGAGCACTTGGAAATGGAAGGAATGTTGATGTGGTGAACTCAGAGACACACAGGGCAGATTTTCATACAATATGTCCTAGGTTGGCCCCTCACAGTGCCTGGAAGGAATGCCATTTGCATTTTTAAAATTATGAATGATTTCAAGCATGCTGAGTGTATTAGTACATTCTCACACTGCTAATAAAGACATACCTGAGATTAGATAATTTATAAAGGAAAGAGGTTTAATTGACTCATAGTTCCACAGGGCTGGGGAGGCCTCAGGAAACTTATGATCATAGCGGAAAGGAAAGAAAACACGTCCCTCTTGTGTGAAGGGCAGCAGCAAGGAGAAGTGCAGAGCAAAGTGGGGAAAACCCCTTATAAAACCATTAGATCTCATGAGAACTTACTATCATGAGAACAGCATAGGGGGACTGCACCCATGATCTAATCACCTCCTATGAGGTCACTTCCCCAACACATGGGATTATGATTTGTATTACAATTCAAGATGAGATTGGGTTGGGACACAGAGCCAGACCATATCATTCTGCTCCTGGCCCTGCCTTAATCTCGTATTTCTCATATTTCAAAACACAACTATGACTTCCCAACAGTTCCCTAAAGTCTTAACTCATTTCAGCATTAACCCAAATTCCAAGTCCATAGTCTCATCTGAGACAAGGCAAGTTCTTTCTGCCTATGAGCCTGTAAAATCAAAAGCAAGTTAGTTACTTCCTAGATACAATCGTGGTTCAGGAATGGGGTAAATACACCCATTCCAAATGGGAGAAATTGGTCAAAACAAAGGGGCTATATGCCCCATGAAAGTCCAAAATACAATAGGGCAGTCATTAAACCTTAAAACTCCAAAGTGATCTCCTTTGGCTCCGTGTCTCACATCCAGGTCATGCTGATGTAAGAAGTGGGCTCCCATGGCTTTGGGCCACTCCATCCCTGTGGCTTTTCAGGGGACAGCCCCCCTCCCAGCTGCTTTCATGGGCTGGCATTGAATATCTGTGGCTTTTCCAGGTGCACGGTGCAAGCTGTCAGTGGATCTACCATTCTGGGGTCTGGAGGATGATGGCCCTCTTCTCACAGCTGTACTACGCAGTGCCCCAGTGGGGACTCTGTTTGGGGGCTCCCATGCTGCATTTTCCTTCCACATTGCCCTAGCAGAGGTTCTCCATGCAGGCTCCACCCCTGCAGCAAACTTCTGCCTGGATATCCAGGCATTTGCATACATCCTCTGAAATCTAGGTGGAGGTTCCCCAACCTCAGTTCTTGAATTCTGTGCACCCACAGGCCCAACACCACATTTAAGCCACCAAGGCTTGGGGCTTGCACTCTCCAAAGTAATGGCCTGAGCTGTACCATGGCCCCTTTTAACCATGGTTGGAGCCGAAGCATCTGGAACACAGGGCACCATGTCTTGAGGCTGCATAGAGCAGGGGGACCCTGATACCAGCCCATGAAACCATTTTTCCCTCCCAGCCCTCTGTGCCTGTGATAGGAGGGGCTGCTGTGTAGGTCTCTGACATGCCCTGGAGGCATTTTCCCCATTGTTTTGGTGATTAATATTATGCTTTTGGTTACTTATGCAAATTTCTACAGCAGGCTTGACTCTCTTCCCAGAAAATGGGTTCTTCTTTTCTATTGCATAGTCAGGCTGCAAATTTTCTTCTCTTTTTTTCTTTTTTTTTTTTTCTCAGATGGAGACTTGCTCTTTGACCATGCTGGAGTGCAGTGGTGCAATCTTGGCTCACTGCAACCTCTGACTCCCTAGTTTAAATGATTCTTCTTCCTCAACCTGCTGAGTAGCTGGGATTACAGGCATGCACCACCACGCCCAGCTAATTTTTGTATTTTTAGTAGAGACAGGGTTTCACTGTGTTGGTGACCAGGATGGTCTTGATCTCCTGACTTCATGATCTGCCTGCCTTGGCCTCCCAAAGTGCTGGGATTACAGGCGTGAGCTACTGCACCTGGCCCAGGCTGCAAATTTTCTAAACATTTATGCTCTGCTTCCTCTTGAACACTTTGCCACTTAGAAATTTCTTTCACCAGATACCCTAAATATTCTCTCTCAAGTTCAAAGTTCTACAGATCTCTAGGGCAGGGGCAAAATGCCACCAGTCTCTTTGCTAAGGCATAGCAAGAATTACCTTCATTCCCATTCCCAAAAAGTTCCTCATCTCCATCTGAGACCAACTCAGCCTGGACTTCATTGTCCATATCATGATCAGCATTTTGGTCAAAACCATTCAATAAGTCTCTAGGGAGTACCAAATTTTTCCACATCTTCCTGTCTTTTCCTGAGCCCTCCACACTGTTCCAACCTCTGCCTGTTACCCAGTTCCAAAGTCACTTTCACATTTTCGGCTATCTTTACAGCTGCACACCACTACCTGGTACTAATTTACTGTATTAGTCCATTCTCATACTGCTAATAAGGAGTTACCCAAGGCTGGGTAATTTATAAAGGAAAGAGGTTTAACTGACTCACAGTTATGCAGGGCTGGGGAGGCCTCAGGAAACTTTACAATCATGGCAGAAGGGAAAGCAAACACATTCTTCTTCACAGGGCAGCAGGAAGGAGAAATGCACAGTGAACGGGAGAAAACCCCTTATAAAACCATCAGATCTCATGAGAACTCACTCACTATCACTAGAACAGCATGAGGGGACCCCCCATAGTGATCTAATCACCTCCTGCAAGTTCCTTCCCACAACACGTGGGGATTACAATTTGGATCACAATTCAAGATGATATTTGGATGGGGACACAGAGCCAGACTCTATCACTGAGGATAATCGAAGAAGTTTCCATCCTGTGCCTACGCTGTACTATGATGTGGTGGACACTTCCACAAGACTTGGCCCTCAGCTCCAGCAACCATCACAGTTATGCTGAGAGAAGGGATTTACTATATGACTTTTAAACACGAGACAACACAGTCAACTCAGCCTTTGGGTTACTACTTAAAGATTCCTCTGATTTTAACTGATTTTAATTACTTGAAATGGATATAACTAATTAAACACATTAACTAAACATCCTCAAATAGCAGTTGGGGAGGGAAGAAAATACATATATACATATGCCCATTGACCTGAGTAAAGATATCCATTTTATACTGTGATCTCATGCACATGTGCGTACACACATACATGACACAGACACACATGCACATGATACAAGACTTACTCTTACTAATCACCTTGTTTTCTAATGCTCTCTAGTCTTCACTATTCTATTTCATATTTAAAAAATCTTATGAGGAACTATGAATTGATTTCACAACCCACTAATGAATAGTATCTCATAGTTTGAAAAATTGTGATTTAGTTGATCCCTACTACCTGTTACAGATCAGACCGAATGAGCAAAGGCAACTAGAGAGGTGTTTGATGTGAAGATGAAGGAGGAAAAAAAACCTCTCCAAAGCATTTGGTTGTCTGTTCACTCTGATGGTAGTTTCTTTTGCTGTGCAGAAGCTCTTTAGTTTAATTAGATCCCATTGTCAATTTTTGCTTTTGTTGCGATTGAAAAAGCCCTTTTCAAACACAGGATGGCCAAGGAAAAAGCCTTGCTAACAAGACGCCATCTCCTCCAACAGGGGATGAGGCATGTACTTGATGACACACCTAATATTAATCAAAGGAAAACAGAGCCGAACTGGGTATAGTGTTCTCATCAAGCACATGTCTGCAGGTTCTTTTGAATTAGGAGGGATGGATTGGTGTCATTATTGGAACCAACTGACTCTAGTTGATTAAAAGGCATTGAGCCTTCAGGTCATACTGTAGAGGTCCCTATTTCAGATGTCATCATTAGCCTTTCTTAAGGAAGAATGGAATCCTAAAACCTAATCTGGTTACAAAGAACAAATATAATCAATGCACCAAGTAATTCAACAGTTGTTCGTCTAGGGCCTTCTGTGTGCTTGGCATTGCTTAGCTATCATGGGGAATTTTAGATGAAACCCAAGACACCAAAGGTCTCTACCACTACCAGGTGAGATAGCAAAGAAGAGTGCTCTGAAGCTGACTGAACCTCAATTCTTGCACTTACAGAGTTAGTACAAAAGCATTTAGTTTTATATTTGTTTCCAGTATGCATCAATCTGAGAATTTTCCATTTATTTAGCCACTTATTTATTCAGAAAATATCTTTTGAAGATGTTCTAACTGTCAAACACTGTGCTAAGTAGTGGGATAAAATGGTGAATGAAAATAGAGTCCATCTGCTTATGTCTAGCATGGAAGAGAAACATTAAAATTGGAAAATTACAAATGTGAAAATGCTATACAGGAAATACAAGAGATACATGGTGCTACGGGAACATGAGAAAGAACAATTCCTTGAGAAATTGCACTGGATTCTAAAATGAAATAATGAGTTGAAGTAAATTAAGAATGGGAGAGAGAATATTCGAGGCAGTATATGCAAAGTCTCTGTAAGAAGAGGAAGTATAGTGAGTTTGAGCAACCACATTGGCCTTCTTTTGGTTTGAGGAGAGTGCTATAAAATTTGAAAAAATATATATTAGATAGGAGAAAATATAGGGGCCATATTATGTTGAGTTTATTGGCTATGTTAAGGGTTTTTTTCTTTCTTTCTTTCTTTATTCAAAGACCATTGGTATGCTCTTAACTGGCTTAAAACATCTTATTTAGTTTTCAAAAAGTTCACTCTGACAACAATTTCAAAATGTTTTTAGGGAAGCACAGACTGATTAGATGGGGGAACTCAGATTTATGCAAGTGAGAAATAATATCTTCTAAGGAGGCTGCGGTGGAGATAGAAGTACTCTAGACAAAGTTAAGAAGTATAGAATCAGTTGGTGAATGTTTTGTGTGAGCTAGGGGACTCAGTTATTTCCTTCTTTTCCCTTTCTTCCTTCCTTCCTTCCTTCTTTGCTTTCTGGGTTTTTTTGTATATGGAGGTACAATTGCATTCATTGAAAATATCTTCTAATTTTTTTTGCATTGAATAATGAATGCATCATTGCCAAAAGACAATTACCCAAAAAGATGAGAACTTACTTCTAGATTTATCATTTTGTTCTATTGATCTCTGTGTGTATTTTCGCACCAATGCTACATGTCTTAATAACTGCAGCTTTTTTCTGTAATAACTGTAGCTTTATTAATATCATGTTGTGGAGGCCCTAACACTGCTTGTTTACAAAATTATTTTGGCCATCCTAGGTCATTGTATTTTGATACAAATTTTAAGATAAGCTTGTCAGTTTCCACAAAAACAACTAAAAGAAATTTGATAACAATTGCACTGAATCTATAGGACAATATTGAAAAAATGTTCATTAACAAATCGAGTCAATCTTTGAACACAATTATCTCTCCATTTATTTGTATTTTTATTTTCTCTCAACAGTTTTTTAGTTTCAGAGTTCGGTTCTTACCTCACAATTTTATTTTTGATGCTATTGTAGATGGAATTCTTTCCTTATTTGCATTATTGGACTGTGTGTTGCTAGACTATAGAAATGTAATTAATTCAGCATATTGATCTTGCATCCTACAATCTTGCTAAATGTGCATATCAGATCTTTTTTGCAGATTGCATTGGATTTTCTGCAAACAAGATTATTTCATCTACAAAGATTATTTGTCTAGATTATTTCAAAGACAATATTATGACTTTAATTATTATAATTGCCTTGGAACTTCTTGCACCAGCCCAGTATCTACTAGTAGAAATAGTGGGAACAGAACTGTCCACATCTCCTAGTAAGGGGACAACACCCAGTCTTTCAACTTTATGTGTGATATTAACTGATACTTTTTTCCTTTTTTTCCACAGATGCCCTTTTTCAGGCTAAATTCTCTTCCATTTCTAGATTGATGAGAATTTGTATGTGTTTTAAAATCATAAATGAATGTCGAATTGTATCAAATGTTTGTTCTATGTCTCTGAAATAATTATTTGATAATTTGGTATGTTGCATTAATTGACTTTCAAATGTTAACCAAACTTGCATTCTGAGAATATATTACACAAGATCATAATGTATAATCTTATTCTGATACTGAAGATTTGATTTGTTAATATTTTATTAGAGATTGTTGTGTCTACGTCCATAAAGGATACTGAAATAACATTTTATTTTCTTGAGATGTTTGTCTGGCTTGGTATCAGTGCAACACTGGCCTCATAGAAATAGCTAGGAAGTGTTTCCTCCTTTATTTTTTGAAAGGTGTTTGTAAGATTGATATTATTTATTCCAGAGTTGTCCAATAGAAATAATAAATGAAGCCCTCCAAAGTTGGACTTTTCTTTATGAAGTAGTTTGAAATTACTAATGCAATTTATTTACTTGTTACAGGTCTATTTGAGTTTTCTATTTCTCCTTAAGTCAGTTTTGATTACTTGTGTCTTTTCATGAAACTGTCCATTTCATCTAAATTTCTAAGTGTTTTTGCATAAAGTTGCTCATCATAATCCCCTAATATCCTGTTAATTTCTGCAGTCTGAGAGACATTGCTATCTTATTACTCATTTTAGTAATTTGTATCTTTCTTTTGTTTTTAGTAGATCTTGCTAAAAGCATAAAAGAGGACTCCAAATAATATAGAAATAATGGATTAAAGATCAACCATAGGACTGAGATAGAACACCTGAAAAACATCTCACACGCACTCCAAGCTATAATCAAGACCTCATTGGAAAAGGCACACACAAAGCTCACTTGATGAATGAGAAGCTGCTGAGATTACTTGCTTAAATATGTCATTTGGGTTGCCAGAGAAAGCCACCTACAGGGATGTTCAGCACATTAGAGCTTGCAGTATAGTCTATTGACAGGGTCCTAAGAGAGGCCATTTATTGGTAGATGTCTTGCTGGTGGAACTCCACTGTAAATCATCTGGAGGAGATGCTAGTAGAAGTCGTTGGCTGTTGGAAGCTTCTGGCCACCACAGAATCTGAAACTAGAACCTGGAGAAGTAATCTTCTGAAGGAGTCAGAAGTAAAAAAAATCAGACCCTGAAGAACTAGATATGGAGGAAACTTTATCCTGGAGGAGTTTAGCACAGGAAAACAACAAGCTTTGTAAAAGCTGAATCTTAGAGAAAACTGCACCCTGCAGCAGTGTAGCACAAGAAAAACTGCAAGTGTTCAGGGCTCTAGGACTAGATAAAATCTTCTTTGCAGGATACTAGCAAGTGGGACATATTGGAAAAAGAAATGTAAGAGCCCTGTCTCCCCAGCATCCTTTACTGACAAACTTAACATTGGCCAACTGGCAGTGGTGAAATAGTAACAAAGTCCACCTCCATTATCACAGAGCTAAACAAAGATGGCTGTGAGCTCCTATGCAATACATTGAAAACTAACACACAAGACATTTTGAAATGTTTGTTTTTATTTTCATTCAACTAATTTTGTAGTTTTCTGGTTTTTTCTTGACTAATATATTATTTGAAAGTGTGAATTGGAGTGGTGAGAGAGGGCATCCTTGCCTTGTGTCAGTTTCCAAGTGGAATGCTTTCAGCTTTTGCCCATTCAGCAAAATATTGACTGTGGGTTTATCATATATTCAGCATAGTATTGGAAGTTCTGGCCAGGGCAATCAGGTAAAAGAAAGAAATAAAGAGTATTTAAATAGGAAGAGAAGAAGTCAAATTGTCTTTGTTTGCAGGTACATGATCCTATATGTAGAAAACCCCATTGTCTCAGCCCAAAAGCTTCTTAAGCTGATAAGCAACTTCAACAAAGTCTCAGGATAGAAAATCAATGTGCAAACATCACTAGCATTCCCATACACCAACAAGCATGGGGAGAGCCAAATCATGAATGAACTGCTATTCATAATTGCTACAAAGACAATAAAATACCCAGGAATACAGCTAACAAGGGAAGTGAAGGACCTCTTCAAGGAGAACTACAAACCACTGCTCAAGGAAATCAGAGAGAACACAAACAAATGGAAAAACATTCCATGCTCATGAAGAGGAAGAGTGAAATGAAAATGGCCATACTGCCCTAAGTAGTTTATAGATTCAATGCTATTCCCTTTAAACTACCATTGACGTTCTTCACAGAATTAGAAAAAACTATTTTAAAATTCATAGGGAACCAAAATAGAGCCTATACAGCCCAGACAACCTAAGCGAAAAGAAGAAAGCCGGAGGCATCACGCTACCTGACTTCACACTCTACTACAAGGCTACAGTAACCCAAATGGCATGGTACTGGTACAAAAACAGACACGAAGACCAGTGGAGCAGAATAGAGAACTCATAAATAAGACCACACATCTATAACCATCTGATCTTCAACAAACCTGACAAAAACAAGCAATGGAGAGTGGATTCCCTATTCAATAAACTGGTTAGCCATATGCAGAAAATTGAATCTGGACCTCTTTCTTACATCTTATACAAAAATTAACTCAAGATGGATTAAAGACTAAAGTGTAAAACCCGAAACTATACAAACCCTAGAAGAAAATCTAGACAACATCATTCAGGACATAGGCACAGGTGAAGATTTTATGACAAAATACCAAAAGCAATTACAACAAAAGCAAAAGTTGACAAATGGGACCTAATTAAACTAAAGAGCTTCTGCACAGCAAACGAAACTATCATCAGAGTGAACAGACAACCTACAGAAAGGGAGAAAGTTTTTGCAATCTATCCATCTGACAAAGGTCTAATATCTAGAATCTACAAGTAACTTAAACAAATTTACCAGAAAAAAAACACGCTTATTAAAAAATGGTCCAAGGACATGAACAGACACTTCTTGAAAGAATGCATTCATGCAGCCAACAAACATATGAAAAAACATCCCTGATCATTAGAGAAATGCAAATCAAAACAACAATGAGATACCATTTTATACCAGTCAGAATGGTGATTATTAAAAATTCAAAAAACAACAGATGCTGATGAGGTTGTAGAGAAAAAGGAAAACTTTTACACCATTGCTGGGAATATAAATTAGTTCAACCATTATGGAAGACAGTGTGGAGATTCCTCAAAGATCTAGAAGCAGAAATACTATTTAACCTAGCAATCCCATTACTGGGTATATACTCAAAGAAATATAAATTCTTTTATTATAAAGATACATGCACACATATGTTTTTGCAGCACTATTCACAATAGCAAAGACATGGAATCAACCCAAATGCCCATCAATGACAGACTGGATAAAGAAAATGTGGCACATATACACCATGAAATACTATGCAGCCATGAAAAGGAATGAGATCGTGGCCTTTTCAGGGACATGGATGGAGCTGGAAGCCATTATCCTTAGCAAACTAATGCAGGAACAGAAAACCAAACACTACATGTTCTCACTTACAAGTGGGAGCTGAACAATGAGAACACATGGACATAGGGAGAGGAACAACACACACTGGGGCCTGTCAGTGGTGTAGGGGAAGGGAGAGCATGAGGAAGAACAGCTAATGGGTCTTGGGCTTAATACCTAGGTGATTGGTTGATCTGTGCCGCAAACCACCATGGTACACGTTTATCTATGTAACAAGCCTGCACATCCTGCACATTTAACGAAACTTATAAGTTGATTTAAAACTTTTAAAAAAACCCTGCGTGTTTTTAAATTTTCAAATATTTGGGGATATTTCAAATTGATTTTTGTTATTGATTTTTAAGTTATCTTGCGGCTAGAAAGCATACCCTGTATGGTTTTTATTATTTTAAAGTTTTTGAGAGATTTTTTATGGTCTGGAACAGGGAATAGAGTATATCCTCAAGAAGCTCCATGTTAGTATTAAGTCAAGTTGATTGACAGTGTTGTTCAAGCCTTCTATGTCCTTATTAATTATTTGTCTTGTTGTTTTATGCATTACTGAATGTAAAAATTTGGAGTATTCAATCTCCACCTTAAATTGTTTGTCTGCATTTCTTTTCCTATCTGTCAGTTTTTACTTCATGTATTTTAGAACTTTGTTGTTAGATGTTTACACCTTAATTTTTTATTTTAAAAATTATTATTGACATATTTTCTCATATTTGTGGGGTACATGTAATATTTTGTTACATGCATAGCATGTAATGCCCAAGTCAGGGTATGTAGGGCCTCCATTACCTCAAGTATATATCATTTCTATGTGTTGGGACCATTTCAAGTCCTCTCTTCTAGCTATTTTAAAATATGCAATACATTGTTGTTAACTATATTCACCTACTCTGCTATTAAACATTAGAATGTATTCCTTCTATTTAACTGTATGTTTGCACCCATTAGCAAACATCTCTTCATCCCACCCTTCAACATTGCCAGCCTCTGAAAACTATCATTCTACTCTCCAACTCAATGCTATCAACATTTTTAGCTCCTACATTTGAGTGAGCATAGGCAATACTTGTCTTTCTTTGCCTAGCTTATTTCACTTGACATAATGACCTCCTGTTTCATCCATGTTACTGCAAATTACATGATTTCATTTTTGTACGGCCACTGCATGTATATATATAAAATAAATAATATGTATAAAATATATAATATATATAATATTTTCTTTATCCATTTGTCTAGTGTTGAACACTTAGGTTGATTCCCTATCATTGCTATTGTGAATAGTGCTGCAATAAACATGAGGGTGCAGGGATATTTTGATAGGCTGATTTCTTTTTCACTGGATAAATACCCAGTAGTGAGATTGATGGATCTTTTGGTAGTTATAATGTTTAAAAAAAATCTCCACACTGTTTTCCATAGTGGCTGTAGTAATTTACATTCCCACCAGTGGTATATGAGTTCCCTTTACTTTGCATCCATGCCATTTCCTGTTATTTTTGTCTTTTTAATAATAGTCATTCTAACTGGGATAAAATGATATCTTATTGTGGTTTTTATTTACATTTCTCCAATCATTAGTGATGTGAGCACTTTTCATATACCTGTTGTCCATTTTTATGTCTTCTTTTGAGAAATGTCTACTCATGGCCTTTGCCTACTTTTTAATGTGATTATGTGTGTTTTTAGTGTTGAGTTGTTGAGTTCTTTATCTATTCGGGATATTATTCCCTTATCAGATGAATAATTGGCAGATATTTTCTCCAGCTCAACAGGTTGTCTCTTCACCCTGTTGACTGTTTCCCTTGCTGTGTAGAAGCTTTTTACTTTAATTAGCTCCCATTTGTCTACTTTTGTTTTTGCTGCATGTGCTTTTGAGGTCTTAGTCGTGAATTATTTGCCTAGACTAATGTCCAGAAGAGTTTTCCATAGTATTTTTATAGCTTCGGGTCTTACATTTAAGTCTTGAATCCATCTCATGTTAATTTTTTTATATATGGTGAGAGATAGGGGTCTGATTTCATTCCTCTGCATATGGATATCTAATTTTCCCAGCACTGTTTGTTGAAGATGATGTCCTTTCCTCAGTGTATATCCTTGATGCCTTTGTCAAAATTTTGCTGTAAATACATGAATTCTATATTCTAGTCCATTGGTCATGTATCCATTTTTACACCAATACCATGCCATTTTAGTTACTATAGGCTTATAATATATTTTGAAGTCAGGTAGTGTGATGCTTTCAGCTTTGTTCTTTTTGCTCAACATTGCTTTGGCTACTTGGGCTTTTTAATTGTTTTATATAAACTCTGGGATTACTTTTTCTATTACTGTGAAAAATGATATTGGTATTTTGCTACAGATTGCATTAAATCCATAGATTTCTTTGAGTATTGTGATGTTAATACTGATTGTCAACTTGACTGGATTGAAGGATACAAAGTATTGATCCTGGGTGTATCTGTGAGGATGTTGCCAAAGGAGATTAACATTTGAGTCAGTAGGCTGGGAAAGGTAGATCCATCTTTAATCTGGGTAGGCACAATCTAATCAGCTGCCAGCACAGCTAGAATATAAGCAGGTAGAAAAATGTGAAGAGAGAGACTGGTCCAGCCTCCCAGCCTACATCCTTCTCCCATGCTGGATGCTTCCTGCCCTCAAACATTGGACTCCAAGTTCTTCAGTTTTGGAACTCAGACTGGCTCTCCTTGCTTTTCAGCCTGCAGACAGCCCATTGTGGGACCTTATGATCACGTAAGTTAATACTTAATAAACTCATATATATATATATGAGTTTATATATATTGCAAATGGATACATGTGTAACAAACCTGCACTTTGTGCATGAATATATATATATTCATTCATTCTATTGGTTCTGTCCCTCTAGAGAACCCTAATACAGGTACTATCATTTTAAAGATGTTAATTTTTCCAAACCACAAGTGTGGAACACAAACTAACACTAATGAAAGAAGTTGAGGAGGATACAAACAAATTAAATATATTTGTTTGTATCCTCCTCAACTTCTTTCATTAGTGTTAGTTTTGTTTTCCTTGTAGAGGTCCTTCACCTCCTTGGTTAAATTTATTCCTACATATTTTAATTTCTGTACCTATACAAATGAAATTTCTTTCTTGATATATTTCTCAGCTAGTTCATTAGTGGTGTATAAAAACACTACTAATTTTTCTATATTGATTTTGTATCCTGCAACTTTACTGAGTGTAATTATCAGATCTAAGGGCTTTTTGGTGGCATCTTTAGGTTTTTCTAAATTTAAGTAACGTCACCTGCAGATGGACAATTTAACTTTCTCTTTTTCCAATCTGAAAGACTTTTATTTCTTTCTCTTGCTTTATTGTTCTGGCTAGCATTTTCTTTCCTTTTTTTTTTTTGTCTCGAGCTCATTTCAATTCATAAAACATCTTTTTTTTATTATTATTCTTTAGGTTTTAGGGTACATGTGCACAAAGTGCAGGTTTGTTACACATGTATCCATGTGCAATGTTGTTTTGCTGCACCCATTAACTCGTCATTTAGCATTAGGTATATCTCCTAATGCTGTCCCTCCCCCCTCCCCCCACCCCACAACAGTCCCCGGAGTGTGATGTTCCCCTTCCTGTGTCCATGAGTTCTCATTGTTCAATTCCCACCTATGAGTGAGAACATGC